>NC_056731.1:727974321-728091002 GCF_019279795.1 Protopterus annectens
AATTGTTTTTGTTCTGTCCGCAGTAAAATTGACAGGCATTTGAATTTCAGACTTCAGGTTTCTGAATGTTTAAGTCCTTGCATAATTGATGGTGCAGTGATAGTATTGTTGCCTCACAGCTATACGTTTTCTGGTTTGATTCTTGGTTGGGGTGGCTTCTGTCTGCATCTTCTCCCTGTATTTGTGTGGATTTGCTCTGGTGCCCTGCAATTTTACAAAGACGTGTCTGCAGTTTTAATCCCTGCGTCTCTGCTGAAAATTGTTTTTGTTCTGTCCGCAGTAAAATTGACAGGTATTTGAATTTCAGACTTCAGGTTTCTGAATGTTTAATTCCTTGCATAATTGATGGTGCAGTGATAGTATTGTTGCCTCACAGCTATAGTTTTTCTGGTTTGATTCTTGGTTGGGGTGGCTTCTGTCTGCATCTCCTCCCTGTATTTGTGTGGATTTGCTCTGGTGCCCTGCCATTTTACAAAGACGTGTCTGCAGTATTAATCCCTGCATCTCTGCTGAAAATTGTTTTGTTCTGTCCGCAGTAAAATTGACAGGCATTTGAATTTCAGACTTCAGGTTTCTGAATGTTTAATTCCTTGCATAATTGATGGTGTGGTGGTAGTATTGTTGCCTCACAGCTATAGGTTTTCTGGTTTGATTCTTGGTTGGGGTGGCTTCTGTGTGGAGTGTGCATCTCCTGCCTGTGTTTGTGTGGATTTGCTCTGGTCCCCTGCCATTTTACAAAGATGTGTCTGCAGTTTTAATCCCTGCGTCTCTGCTGAAAATTGTTTTTGTTCTGTCTGCAGTAAAATTGACAGGCATTTGAATTTCAGACTTCAGGTTTCTGAATGTTTAATTCCTTGCATAATTGATGGTGCAGTGATAGTATTGTTGCCTCACAGCTATAGGTTTTCTGGTTTGATTCTTGGTTGGGGTGGCTTCTGTCTGCATCTCCTCCCTGTATTTGTGTGGATTTGCTCTGGTGCCCTGCCATTTTACAAAGACGTGTCTGCAGTATTAATCCCTCGTCTCTGCTGAAAATTGTTTTTGTTCTGTCCATGATAAAATTGACAGGCATTTGAATTTCAGACTTCAGGTTTCTGAATGTTTAATTCCTTGCATAATTGATGGTGCAGTAATAGTATTGTTGCCTCACAGCTATAGGTTTTCTGGTTTGATTCTTGGTTGGGGTGGCTTCTGTGTGGAGTCTGCATCTCCTTCCTGTGTTTATGTGGATTTGCTCTGGTGCCCTGCCATTTTACAAAGACGTGTCTGCAGTTTTAATCCCTGCGTCTCTGCTGAAAATTGTTTTTGTTCTGTCCGCAGTAAAATTGACCGGCATTTGAATTTCCAACTTCATGTTCTTCAGAATACATAGTAGCACAACCTTTTTTTTTTTAGCAATTTGCGAAGTTTATAAGATGAATATTTTAAATTTGTCCCTATTTTTGGAACTGTATTCCCCCATTATTGGCTTCGTCCAGGTTTTTGTGCTAAGGTTGACAGCTATGGCAAGAACTGAATTCACTGAATATGTTTGAGGGCTGTATTCCCTCATTACTGGGTTTGTCCAGGTGTTTTGTACTAAGAGGTTGACAGCTATGGTGAGAACTGAATTCACTAAATGATATCCATTTAAGTTTCAGTCTTCCTCTCTTTTACAAAGCAGCTGATGTGTAGTGGTATGTTACTCTGACTGTTTTTGCTCAGGGACCTTGGCAGTAAAATATATGGTGGCAACACAACATTTTATTCTAGCAACTTTCCAAGATTATACAAGCAATGTTTAATGTGTCCCTGTTTTGGGCTTTGACCCCCAATACATTTTGGCTTTTTCCAGTTTTCTTGAGCTGAGTTGAGATGCAGTTGAGTATTGAGTAGATTTTACAAGGAACTGAGAGCTGCAGGGAATAGAAGTTTAGTGCTTTGCCAAGTTAATACTATAGCACAGCAGGCTGTGTACTTGCTTTTGATGCAGAAGGTTTTGGGTTCTACTCCCACAAGGGTAGATGCTGCCGTACTGAGAATGTTCTCCTTGGTGAAGATACTAACTATGAGTTCGTTATCAGTTTGCCATCCATTTCCTCTTGCAATATTATTACTAGCTTATCATTTTTAATGTAATATAGGCAATTTATTCCTGAGGGCAACAGACACTTTATTTTTCGATGAAACCATGAAATATAAAGGTGATTGCTAGCAGCAACCGCTTCATTAGTTACAGATTTCTTTAATGTGGAATTATTTAGATGACTGACTTCAGAGATTGTGCATATTTACTGATAATGGACTGTAGAATTGTGCATATTTTCTGATAAAGGTGGACTGTAGAATTGTGCATATTTATTGATAATGGTGGACTGTAGAATTGTGTATATTTACTAATAATGGTGGACTGTGGAAGTCTGAGTAGACTTTTTTATGATAAATGTTCTCAACTGGGCAGTTTTGCCATTATGGGTGCATATGGTTTGTTTCATTGCTTACTGGAAAAAATGTTCAAAACAAATTTAAAACACCCTGTAACAAGTGTACTGTATTGTACAAGGAATATAATTTTAGTACAATGAGGAAGGTGTATCAAAGAGCACATGTATGTTTCATATGCAAGGAGCCTATGATTCGAAAACAGCCCAAAATTAATCTTTATCTGCCACTGGCAAAATGTATTTTCTTTGAATGTGGGTTTCAATGCTGTTTCAATGAATGTGAGTTTCAAGGGCAGAGAAGTTTTAATGCTAAGTTTTCATTGTGAGACTGCATTGCTTTGTTTAACAGATGACTTAGTGTTTGTGCTGTAAAATACAAAATAAAACTTTCAAATGAAGTCCAACTCATCATAGAAGTAAAGCAGTATGCACATTAGTATTTATGGTAAATGGAGTGAAATAGCCAAGTATAATGGTTCATTGGAATGGCTGCAGAGGCTCCATTCAACCATTATTTTGTCAGGGGCAGCAAACTCAGACAGGCCCAGCTGAACTATACCTCCCAACTGTCCAGATTTTCAAAGAATGAATAGATTGTTGCTTCTTATTTTTGGTTTGTTGTTCATAAAATTTGTAGTTTTAATTCCTAAATGATTTGCCAGAAGTCACTCTAAGTTTCAGACTTCATAACCTTCAGAAAAATGCATGTTAAAGTAAGAGCTGTTCTATCAACTGTCTCAATTTATACAAGAGCAATTTTTAGTACTGTTTATATGTGCCCCAATATATTTGGCCTTGTTCAGATTTACTGCATTAACAGGTTGAGAGGTACATGCAAATAAATTGCTTTATAGAATTAGGCATAGCCAACCTCTCAACTGTCCCCAATTTTTGGCTCAAAATGTTACTCTTCCCCCTTATAATCCCTCCGCAAAATAGCAATTTTGGAAGAAAACATGGAGGGTTTACAATTAAGAAATAACTGTAATAATCAAAGTTATAGATTACTTGAAATGCATGTAGATTCTTTTATATTTTGTCAGCTGCTCAAGGTAGCAGTACTAATATTAAAGTGTCCCTTCTTTGACAGGTAGCAGCTGTATTGTGTGTCTATTTTATATTTTTGCATCACGTTTTTGTCCATTTTTCATAAAATTGGGTTTTTTGGCAAATTAGTGACATCACTAAAGACTGAAGTTAGAAAATGACAGACATTTGAGTTTCAGATTTTATACCCTTCAGAAAATTCATACTAATGCAAGACCTATTCTATTATCTTTCTAAGTTTATTAGAGCAATATTTAAAAATTGTCCTTATTGTTGGGCCTTTGTCCCACTTCTGTGTATGGCTTTGTCCAGATTTCTTGCTCTTGAGGTTGAGAGGTATGACAAATGTGTCAGGGCCATCACAGTCAGCCAGAGAGATTTCAAATTGTGACATGCTTGTTGCACCCACTCCCCATGTAGTGACTCTGGATGTGTCCAAGCAAAGCAAGGAGTAGTTGTATCTACCTTGGATGGGGAGGACACACTGCATAAGTACTACAGTGGCTTTTCATCTGTCCTTGATTTTGCAGAATCGTCTGGTTTCTGTCATATTTTTGTACTGTTGATTTATGCTTATTACTCAAAGTGCCTGTTGCTCTGTGTTTTTAAGTAGCAATGCTTTAATGACCATAAGGTAAGCTTGTCTGAGATCGTAAGATGCAAGTAAGCTTTAATAAGCATACTGTTAAAGAATTGTCAACATTGAAAGCCTTTCTGTTGTTGCCATGCAGAGAATACTTGACTAGATAATGTATAAGCCTTGGGTATTAAAGGACAGGATTCCATTATTTTAAAAAGCTCATTACACTTGTTGGAGACTTCCAGTCATCTCTACAGACTTTACCCGTAAACTAAACAGAATGCCAATCATGTGTGGTCCATAACCTGTACAGTAATCCTTTAAGCAATGTATCTTGAGCTTGTTTCTTGTTTGCTTTTCATTTTTACTTTTATCATGTTTTCCCCATGAAACAAGTTGTCAGGCAGCAGGTTTTTGGATAAGAAACATTTTTACAAGTGGGGCATCACATAGATTTCTACTTTCAGCATGTTACTTGGTACTTTAATAAAGCTGAATATATTATAATTAGGACTGCAGTGCAAGGAGAAGTGGTTTGAGTTGAGTGCTTCTGGTTTTTCTTATACTTGATTTTGACTGGCATTCCAGTAATGTATTTAAAAGTAATTTATTTTTTCATGCCTCACAACCTTTTGTTTCCATCTAGATATTAAGTAAGCTGTCATGCAGCCAATGCATTGAAATATTTTTATTCTTCTACACTTATTTTTGTCTTGATTGGACTTTCATAATGATGGTTTGCCACCCAGGGCAGCGTATTTAATTAAAGTTAGTTTTTTGTGGTTTTGTGCATAGCTCCTCCCCTTTCTGGTTGACCACACCCCCTCCCCATTGACCCCACCCATTCAGCTGTCTCCTGCAGCCCCCCTGTGATGTGAAGTCACCAGCCGCCACTGAAATGGATGTTATCATTTACTGACTGCAATCCTCAGAGTATGCTACTGCATTTCTAAAGATAGGAAATGTGTGAGTAACACAACACTTGTAACTCTCCAAACACTGGCCAGTCTGCAGATAGCCCCACAAGTGAGTTTCCCCAACCACATATAAAAATGTCATGACAAATATTAAATCATGCAGAACAGCCATATCCACACAAACCCTGTTAAACCAACATTACTTCAAATGTAGAAGAGCAATACTTACATTCTGTCCTCATGTCTAGAGCATTCCCTTCCTGTTTGTTGCCTTGCTGCCCTGTCTCCACAGTGTATGTTGTAAGAGGTACATCTAATTACCCTCTGTGATGCTGTTTGTCAAACACCCACATGAAGTACTTAGTTATAGGAGTATTTTTCCATGCAATTGGCTATAGGAATGATACCACAGCTGATCCACATGCAATCAGCTAGTGGGGGACTGCAATTCATGCACAGGCAGCTAATCATGAGCATCACTTACAAAACACAAGCTGCTGCCTAAGCAAAGCAGGGGTACTTTTCCACATCGAACAGAACTGGAGTGAGAGAGACAGACAGAGACAAAGTAGGAAAGGAAGGAAGTAGGAGAGTAAGAGGCAAGCATGTCTGTGTATGATCCATGGGTGGAGAATGGTATCTGGGTATTATGACAGTTGCCTATATTGTGTACTAATCCATACTGTTACATGGTAATCACACATGGCTGCACACATTTATTTCTGAGGTCTGTCGACTAGAATCTCTACGATGTTTGGAAAATGCTGGCCTTGTAATGTTGACACTGGAACATGTAGCTCCTCAATATAATGATGTGATAAAACCCACACTGTAATAGACCCTGTCATTACACAATCACCCCAGCACCCACACAGAACACTGATAGTACACACACTTACCAGTACTGAGTTTCAACCCTCTATATGACTACATATTGTTATTACATTGTTATGCAGTTATTGCATGTGCCACAGAGCTTACATATTAAAGAGCTGTCCACAGGTATCTTTGAAGGTGAGTGACGTCAGCGACAGTGATAAAGGAGGGATAAAGGAAGTGTAGTACATGTGACTGTCCACAAAAGCAGGTGTCAAGAAAGACACAACCACACTCTCTTAGGGAATCACACACATTATCACAGTTGGCAAGATCAGGATTAGAACTCCTATCCAACTAGTTTGCTACACTACTGTATTACGCAGTTATCATATGCACCACAGAGCTTATCAGGCTGATATATGGCCAAAGGGTTATTTCAAGGTGACTGACATCAGAAGGCGTGCTACAGTAGGGCAATGGGAGGTGTAGTAAGTGTAAATGGCTTCAAAATCATTAATCACCACACACACACACACACACACACACACACACACACACACACACTTGCCAGTACTGACATGCATGGGTTCATTGCTTCACAGGTATATAGTAGTTCACTGTGCCAGAAGGCTGTACAAGGCTAGGCAAAGAGAATTACTTGGCATCAGGGCACATGACAATGGTCTCCAGTGTGGCCCAGGGGTGTAGTCCCTGGATTGGCCCACACAGGTGGGTATTACATTCAACATCCACTCATCTGGGATCCTATTGTGGGTGGCCAGTGCTGTGCAATGCTTGGCATGTATGTGATCTATATTGCATAACATGGACAGTGTCTGGGTTGTGCCCATGTCCCACATGCATGTTCTGTGACATGGAGAAGTGTACCTGGGGTCTCTGGGGCATGTTGTGTGGACAGATTGTTATCATCTGAGTGGCATTCCTGGCCTCACGTGTTGAGACCTGGCTATGGAACTGAGGGCGCGCCTGCACCTACATTGCCAGCATGATACAGGTATTCAGTGGAGTTAGTGGCATCTGTCCATACAGGGCATGTGTATAAGGCATGGTATTCCCTTTGTGGGTTACATTTGCAGACTCTACAGTTGTTGCAGGCGCCCAGTGGAGAACATAGCAAAGCACCACTGTAAGCAATTATTTACCTGTTGTAGGGATGGAAAAGGGTGCCATGTTCTTTTACTTGCTGGATAACACACAGTCAGGAGATGTTACACATCACAGTACATTCTGATGTCAGTGGCAGTGTTGTGGTCAACAGGCATGTAGTCCACTGCAATCACACCGTGGTTACTATCTGTGGGCAATATGCAGAGAACTACCAATATAGTGGTTGTTGCTTAGCCAAGTGTGTTTGTGTATGAGACATGGGTGGAGAGTGTTCTCTGAGTAATACAAGGGTTGCCTATATTGTTCACTGATCTATAATGTCACATGTAGGGCTATGGATTGTCTACACTAGCATATCTGATGTTTGACATCTGTTGTCCTTGTAAGGTGGACATTGTGACATATAGTAGGTCCTCAATATAATAATTTAAACTTTAATTAAAACCCACCCCACAATGCATCCTGTCATTAAAAACTCACCACACAGGATAGTAATGACACACACACACTTGCCAATTCTGAGATTCAAACCACTAACTAGTGTATGCATTGCTACTACAGTGTCCTGCATTCATCACATGCACCACTGAGTTTATTGGATGGATGTTGTCCCAAGGTACTTCTAAGGTGAGGAACATCACCAGCCCCTGTAAGTACTGACATTGGGTGATGTAGTGGGTGAGAGATCCCAAGAATAATTTTACCCTAATCACACATTTACATTTGCCAGGGGTGAGGTTCAAACCTCCATCTAACAAACTTTGTGGACCATTATGTTACATATTGTCCACATGCACCACCAACCTGACATGGCATAGGCTTCACAACAGATACTTATAAGGTGGATGATATCTGCAGGACTGCTAAAGTCAGGTTCTGAGATGTGTACTGCCTGTAAATAGGGACAAAATAATTGAGGTGCACACACAAACACTTGCCACAGATGAGATTCAACCCCATAGCTATGTAGTTACTGCTACTATATTGTTCCATATTTATGACATGCACCACAGAGCTTATAAGGCTAGTCCTTCTCCAAAGGTATATTTCAGGGTAGATGACATCAGCAGGCTTGCTAAAGTAGGGCAATGGAAGTGTAGTGACTGTGAATGGCCTCAAAAGCATTAATCTTTACACACACACATGCAGAGTTCCATGGTTGCCCTGTCTACGATTGGAGCTCCTACCAATCTATTACATCACACTATAGCATTACACAGTTATTGCACATGCCATGGTGCTTATATGGCTAGTTTTTATCCAAAGGTGTATTTCAAGGTGAGTGACATCAGTAGCCTTGCTAAAGTAGGGCAATGAGAGGTGTAGCGTCTATGAATGGCCTCAAAATCATTGGTTGCTACACACAGAGAGTTTCACAGTTGCCATGCCTGGGATTAGAACTCCTACCTAACTAGTACATCAGACTACAGCATTACACAGTTATCACATGAGCCACAGAGCTTATAGGGCTAGCTTTTATCCAAAGGCATATTTCAAGGTGAATGACATCAGCAACCTTGCTAAAGTAGGGCAATTGAAGGTGTAGTGTCTCTGAATGGCCTCAAAATTATTGTTCCCTACATACGCAAACACATGCAGGGTTTCACAGTTGAAATGTCTAGGATTAGAACTCCTACCTAACTAGTACATCACACTATAGTATTACGCAGTTATCGCACATACAATGGAGCTTAGAGGGCTAGCCCTTATCCAAAGGTGTATTTCAAGGTGAATGACATCAGCAGCCTTGATAAAGTAGGGCAATTGGAGGTGTTGTGTCTATAAATGGCCTCAAAAATCATTGATCACTACACACACACACACACACACACACACACACACACACACACACACACACACACACACACACACACACACACACACACACACACACACACACACACACAGAGTTTTACAGTTGCCATATCTGGGATTGCAACTTCTACCTAACTAGTATATCACACTACAGCATTAAGCAGTTTTTGCATGTGCCAGGGAGCTTAAAGGAATAGCCCTTATCCAAAGGTATATTTCAAGGTGAATTACATCAACAGCCTTGCTAAAGTAGGGCAATTGAAGGTGTAGTGTCTATGAATGGTCTCAAAATCATTGTTCCCTACACACACAAACACACACAGAGTTTCACAGTTGCCATGTCTGGGATTAAAACTCCTACCTAACTAGTACATCACACTATAGAATTAAGCAGTTATTGCATGCACCCACAGAGCTGACAGGGCTGAACATTTTTCAAGGAGGTATTTCAAGGTGAATGACATCAGCAGGTTTGCTAAAGTAGGCCAATGGGAGGTTTAGTGACTGTGAATGGCCTCAAAAGCATTGATCCCAACACACACAGGATTTCACAATTGCCATGTCTGGGATGAGAACTCCTACCTAACTAGTACATTACACTACAGCATTATGCAGTTATTGCATGCATCACAGATCTTATAGGGCTGATCATTCTCCACAGGGGTATTTCAAGGTGACTGATATCAGCAGGCTAAGTAAACTAGGGCAATGTGGAGTGCAGTTTGTGCGAATGAGCCATAAACCATTTGTCTGGAAACACACACACAACACTCAGTCACACACAACTTTACATTTGACAGGACTGTGTATACAACTGCTAGATAAATAATGACTTCTACTGTCATGTTACACAGTTATCACAAGCACCACATACACTATAGTGCTGAGGGCTACCAGAAGCAAATGTCTACAGTAATAGACATTGGCACATCATGTGATATTGACCAATTGGATGTGTGGTGGGTGGGACAGGCCTCATGATGGGAAGCTCTTTGTCACTGTCTGTCTCTCTCTTCCCCACATCTCTGTTTGTGTATGTTTGACCTATTATAGTGTGTTTTCCTTGGATATATGTGTGTATTCCTATCCAATGTGTGTGCAAAGCATGACTTGTGTGCAATGTAGCGTGTGTGCACATACATCTGCTACTGACAGATATAATAGTCCACTGTTGTTGCCAGACATGGTCTTCATTTATCTAAGTGTGGGAGCATGCCAGTATGACCTTCTGTAGTGAACGTGTGAATCCATTTCAGGTAGGTTACACTCCAGTGCAGGCATTTGTGTTCTACACCTCCAGCTAGCAACCTGTTTCTGCAGGATATCTGTAGATACATTGACAATATGGAGTCACAGTGGGCACAGAATTGTGGGATACTGTAACTAATTGTGTCTGTACTGCTCCTGCTACATGGTTTTGGTGTTAGCAGAGATATTCAGACATATGTACTGTTTTACACTGTGATGTATTATGTCATAAACTACTGACAGATATATGCATCTGCTCACAGTAATTTCCTGGGGAATACAAGATGAATGAAGTGGTCTGCAGCCTACATATTATTGTACAAGCATGAAGCTTGTGGTCTGCCAGTGTTTGGCCAGACTACATCAGTATTCCATACTACACAGACAACTAATGTACCGATAACCTGTATGTAAAATACCAAAGGTGTGTCCATTTGACAGTAACATTTTATACACTCTCTTTCTAGGGTACTTTCACCTGTGTACTGTGTGTATGTCTGGGCCCACGTTCATGCCATGCCCATCTTTCAGTTAGTGACAGATATTACATCCGAACAATTAGTATGGATTACTGCTGGATTAGGTGTTGCTGGGATGCATTGTGTTTGGCACTGCAGTTGTTAGAACTTGGCCCTGTCATCAACAGTACTGGCCATAGACCACCAGGACAAAACTTTCCATGCCTACATGCTGAACACTTTCATGCAATATACAACACACAACAACCTAACACACAGAGCCCTACATATTGCACATGTGCAACAATCTATCCTGCAAATTTGGCCAGCTCAGGTGATCTGTGATCCACTGTTATTATACCAACAAGTACATGTTACTACATTTCCACATAGGAGTGTGGGGGTGCAAACCTGACAACTGTAAACATTTGCTATGACTATACTGGTATTTCAGGTAATCTGTTGGCTTCCATTTCATTCTGTATTCTGACCTATCATGCAGACTAGAGGCATATCAGTGTAGTACAGTTCTTAGCTTTTATTGACCTACATTTTAGTTTCAGACTTCTTACCCTTCAAAACTAACATCCAACTTCCTGACCTGTTGTAGGCTGTCTGTGTAGGTCTGGAGAGGGGCTGTTCTCCATTGCCATCAATCGGAGGCCTTAGCACAGACTATCTTTGTGCTCATCTACAACTGTCCTGCTGGCTGAGACGGTTGTTGGGTATGTGAACCTCACTGACATGCATGTGTCTGTCCTATGGACAAACATTTGGCCCACCACATGTCCTGCAGTGAGATTTGTCACCTTGTCTAGTACTGCCTACTATGTTGACACCAGTATTTATTATGGATTTCATGCTGCCCATATAGGTGTCTACTATCTGCTGCCATCCCATTCAGCCACCTGAATCCCTTGCATGCTCACATCTGTACCATAGATACAAGTGGCAGAACATACTACTTCATTCAGCAGTTGATAGTGAGAGTGAATTACCTTGTGGCTGTGCCAGTATTAAGGATGTACTGGAGGGCTGACTATGTTGGATGCACATAGTACATTCCCTATACATGGTTAACCACAGGTAGTGTCATGTTTGACATCCTTTTTACTGTATGTGCGAGTCAGAGAGAGGTGTTATTCCCTGGGTTCCTACCATGTCAGTGTATGTGCTATGCATTGCCTCTTTGCCAAAGCCTGGGCATACTGGGCACATCTCCTTCTGCCTACAGGGGCAGGATCAGGTTGTTCCTCCTCCAAGTCACTCTGTGCCTGTGCTGGCCTTGGCAATGGTGGGTGAGCTGTGTGGCCCTGCCCCATGCTGTTCCTGCTGCAGCTGTTTCCACATGATCATATTGTGTAGCATGGCACATACAATGAAAATATGTGTATATGTAGCTGGAGAGTACTGCAAGGCTCCACCAGATATGTCCAGGCACCGGAACCATGACTTGAACATCCCAAACACATGCTCTATTATGATTCTGGTTTGTGCGTATGCTTCATTATGGAGTTCTTGTTCGGGTGTGTGTGCATTTCTGATGGGTGTCATTAGCCATGGCTCAGGTGTGTAACCAGCATCCCCCACTAGTTGGCCATATGGGATGTCCCCACTAGCAAATCTCTGGTACAGCTGCATCATATGCCAGATGTGGGAGTTGTGATAGCTTCCAGGGCTGCCAGCACACGCATTCATTATCATGCCCTGGGCATCGGATATGACCTGGCAGTTGATGGAGGGGAAGCCCTTGAGGTTTATGTAGACCCTACCCCTCTCACTGGGTGGTGCTTTGATGTGTATGTGTGTGCATTCTAAAGCATCTACTACCTCAGGGTATTCTGCTATTTGGTGGAAGAGACACATATTGCTGGTCAACACCTCACGGATGTAGTGGAAACATATGTGCTTACCGGCATGTGCTGACATGGCATCCAGGAACTGGTGGAGTACCCTGGATGCTGATGCCTGTGAGATCCCCATGATATCTCCAATTGGCCTTTGGAAGGTACCTGTGGCTAGTATTCTTAAGCCTACACATACCTTGGTATCCAGTGGGATGGGTTCCCCTCTGCTGGTTCTGTGTGCGAGGCATGGCCGGCACAGCTCAACAATTTGCGGTAGGAGGTCCCTGTCCACTCTATAGTGCTCCACTGTCTCCAGCTCATGTAGCCCCTGGTAGGTTACCCTGGGTCTTTACACTCCTCTCCTTCTCCTCACTGTGCGTTGGTTATCAGCATTCTCATCCTCACCACCCTCAGCCTCTTCCATATATTGATTTATGAGAGCAAAAGCAGCCCCTATCATTTTGTTGCTTTTGTTAGGTAGAATTTCCCCGTTTGTGTACACAGATGGTGTAGACTTTCTGGGAAAAAACAGAGGGAAAGGTATTTGCATAGTTTATAGTAGTGTGCTGGGTTGGGCTGGGCTGCTGCCTGTGTCATTGGCTGGTTCTGATACATTTCACCTGCCAGCTATACTAGTTCTCCTTGATTACCTTCCTACTGCTGTTTTCCCTTCCTATTGCCTTCCTGTTTTAGCCCCAAGGCCCACCGCGCAAACCCAGTGCTCAGATGTGAAGACAGCTGCTATTTCCGTTTTTTTTTTTTTTTTTTTGTATAAAACCCAGTGCGCGGCGTGCACACCTGTTTAGGCAATGTAAATCCTTCTAGGCAGCATCAGACTCACCCCCTACCTTAGCTGTGCTTAGCTAAGGGCAAACAAGGGCCACAGAGTTCCAATAAGCTTACAGCATGCATGACCCCCCATGAAGTCATCTAGCTCTTAGGCTTACACCATGGTATTTCTGCACCTACATGGTTTAGTGCAAGCTAGCACTGAGGGGAAATTTGTTATTCAGTATCATTGCGCTCATTTGCATAGGACTGACTGCTAATGCATGGTTACAAAACCAGCACTCAGCTTTCCCCCTTAGCAACCACTATTCCATTGTGTTGTTGTGTTATGCATGTCATTGACTATTATGGAAAAATTATTATTTTGGTTTAAAAGCTTATTTCCAGCTTTTTTTATTATTTTTGGGCCGATCCCATTTGTGCACCACTGCCCTGTGCTTAAACGGCCGAAATCGGCCAACAAAAAAAAGTTAATTTTTATAAGTTTGGAATTAATTTTCATGCCTATGGCCATACATTTGGCCTTTGGCATGCCTAACCCTTCTAATACATGTGTTTGTATGAGATGGCATGCCTCCGTTTTGTAATTTGCAGAAATCTATTCAGCTACTAGCTGAATACATTTCTGCAGTCTACACTATTCCTGCATGGATGCCTCCCTGCTTCCTGGATCGCTAATTCACCTCATTTGCATGGTTTTTACCAGAAAATTAGGTAATTAGCATACAGGGACTGTGTCCATGCAGGAATAGTGCACGAGCGCTCGTGCACGTCCCAGTAGCTTATTCCTGGATCACATGTCAGCCATATTGCCTGCAGCAGCTCTTGCACTATTCCTGCACACCATGCAGAGCTTGCTGAACCCTGGTGTTCGTGTACACACAGTGTAGGTGTTGAAGTTATTGCATAAAAAGGCATTGAATAAGTAATCTTGAAAAGATACATTTGACATACTTTTCTTCAGAGTTTGGTAAACTTAATTTCTTTGAGATTTACACAAGGGATTTTTGATTATTTTGCATCTCAGAAATGCAGAACATCTCATACGTAAATATTCATACTGATTTAGTCATCTACAAATAAAGACGTATATACATTTTTCAGTATACTTGTTCACTGACTTTCAGTTGTGCATGGACAGTTGTAATTGTGAAACAGATAAAACAGCATAATTGATGTGAGCTAAATATGTTTGCTGGCTATGCTGCTTGAGCAAACATTAAGCAAATTGTAAATACATGATCACTGCACATTTACTGATAATAAATACATAAAGAAAAATAAGAAGAAAGGGAGAGAAAAAAAACTAGCAACATCCAAACATGAATTACAGTTAATTATATTGTGAATATTAAGCATCCAGTGAAACATGCCTCTGGTCTGTGATGCAGAAACTGATGCTGGATTTGTATTCAGTAAGTGTTTCCTATAATGTATTAGATTTTACAACATCTGTTGCAAATCATTGAAATAACATTCTGGAGTTTTCTATATTTGAAATAAATACAATTTGGATCATTACAAGCCCTACCAAATCCTATTACCTTAAATTTCTGAATATTTGACCACAAATGAGTTGCTTGTCTTGAGTTATATTGCTGCTTGTTATACACAAATAAAATAGTTCATTCTTGTTTATGTATCACAAAGGGACATCATTTATTCAGACAATAGAAACAGGCAAAGCTTCATTACAGAATACAATTATAAATCATTTAGGCTGTAGGAACATCGGTGTATATTTTTCAAAATGTTTGGGATATTTAGCACTAATAAATGAAAATCTGAACAAAATACAACATTGTAACAAATTAGAGCAAGTTCATCTTTGTTTAAATCATACCAAACAATGTTGTCTTTATAATCAGACTCAAACTACAGTACATGCTAATGTCTTTAAAATTCTATTTAATTGCACCTCTTTTGAAAAATTATACAAATGAAAAACTAAAAAGAAGTGTATGTGTAAAGTATAACAGAAGTCTGTGATATACTTTATATAGATGAGTGCACTTAAATAAAAATGCACTTAGGTTCCAGCCTGCTCTTTTCAGTATGGCAACAGTGATGCTTAATGACAAGTAGTTCTTGCAGCTATTGCATACATAGACTGTAAACATATTTTGATACATTCCAGTAATGCAGTACTTCTTTCTCCCAAGATTTCTATACTAAAAATGCTCATATGATTGATGTTCTATTATGTTAACTTCCCTGACTTTCCAAATCTTGGAAAATAAGTGAAATAAGTAGGCTTTGCCCCTTCATCAGTAATGTTTCTATATTTTTAAGGATAAATCAAGACCAGTATCAAATGATCAGACAAATTATAATAGTAGTTCAGATGCTGTGATGTATTTTTGAAAAAATCTAGATGAATGTATTACATTAAGAAACACTGGGTAGTAGGCAGTTTTGTCAATAGTCGGTTATTAAATAGTTTTATAGTGAGAAAAAGCAATCTAATGAAGGTTGTTGAAAGGGGAATCCACCTTTCCCTAAGGTAGGGTAATGCCGTAATTGAATATGTTAGTCAAAAGAGTGCAGGGGAAAATTCTACTGCACAGAATGTAAAAGAGACTTTGCTCTCCGCAGAAAGCCAAGACTAAAATCCCACTGTGGATTTCTGGTGTTCCTCAGTTTCAGACTTTGAAAATATGATTTTCACTTGCATGACATGGGACCAGAAAATTGTTATAAATTTCTTCATTAAGATGAATTTTAAAAGCCTTAGTAAAAAAAAAAGTAAGACATGGAACTGGAGTATACCTATCCAATATGCTGTAGCTGCAGAAGGAACTATTGGTCTGCTGCAGAATAATTGCTGAGTATTCTGTTAATAAAAGTTCTGAAGTTCTCTACAGTTTAAAAACAGAGAGAAAAAGAAGATGAAAAAGAAGTTATGTTTTTACCATAACGTTCCATGTATGTTGTCCATCTCATTCTTTATTCTCACTTGTGGGTTGGAGCCGATACGTTAGATCCATCTTGGCCATTTCTCCAGCTCGAGGTCTTCAGCAAAGCTCATGGACCTTATTCTTTACCCATAATGCAACCCCGTAATTACCTCAGATCTTGTTTGCCCCCAGCAGCACATGGAAGAAAAACATATAGTAGCACCTTACATATATATATGAGAGTGTATGTATATATATATATATATATATATATATATATATATATATATATATATATATATATACCTATAGATATGACTATCAATTAGTATCAGGCTGAGAAGGTATATTCTCTGAGGCTATATGTTGCTGTTAAATCCCAATTGTGCTATTCAGTCTACCAGGAGTATAGGCAGGGGGAGGAGGGAGGGTTGTGAGAATAAAGGACGATATGGACAACACACATGGAACATTATGGTAAGAACATAACTTCTTTATGTGATGTTGTCAATCTCACCTTTATTCTCACTTGTGGGACCACATCCCAGGAAACTAAACTCTCGGCTGGCTTATGGGCAAATATGCCTCAGAACCATAGAACCAAAGGGGCCTCTACTCCTAGAGGCCAAATCCACTTTGTAATGAGTAATAAAAGTATGTGGCTTTGCCCAAGTAGCCGCAGCACAGATATTGTCCAGTGGTAATCTAGCCTGAAAAGCTGCAGACATGGCCACAGATCTAGTAGAATGAGCTTTAACCAACTTTGGGACAACTCTATTCTTTGAACTATAAATAGGATATGCATAATGTTAGCCATCTAGATAAAGTGACTTCTGAAATTGGTTAACCTTTCCTTGTATCAGAATAACAAACAAAGAGCTGGTCTGATTTTCTTACTTCAGAAGTTCTATGTAAATAGAAATGTAACCATCTATGAACAATTAGGAGATGCAAGGAATATTCTCCTTTATTTTGAAGGTTGGGAAAGAAAACTGGAAGGTCTACAGATTGGGTAAGGGTATTTTCCAACACAACCTTGGGAAAAAGGATGGATTAGTGTGTAACAACACTCTGTCTTTGAGAAAGACTAGATATGGGGGCATTGTTGACAAGGCCTGCAACTCAGATACGCTTCTGGCTGAAGCAATAGCCACCACGAAGAGAGTTTTCCAGGAAAGATATTTTAAGTCACATGTAGCTGAAGGTTCAAAAGGGGGAAAAAATATTAGATAAGATGAAATTGAGATCCCAAGGTGGCATTGGATGCTTATATGGAGGTCCTAACACAACAGTGCCCTTCAAAAATGCTTTGTAAAGTCTGTGTGACATGATAGGATGATCATTTTCTCCTATATGGAAATTAGAAATCTCAGCTGGCTGAACTTTAATTGTAGCCGCTGCTGCTCCGCCACTGAAGATCTCTGATAGAAACTGTAAAACAGAGTGAACTGGTGCTTTAAAAGGATTATTCCATTATGGTTTGCCCATACAACAAATCTCCTCCATTTGCTTTTGTAAACTTTTTGAGTAGATGTTTTATGAAATGATAATATAATATTCTTGACTGGGGAGAAGAGGGATGGTAACCTAGCAATTAGAAGAACTAGAGCAGCCAAGCTGTCAATTTCAGGATGTCTAGATTAGGATGGACCATTCCCAATGGGTGTGTCAGAAGGTCCAGAACTGGGTCTAGAATCCAGGGTTCATCCCGCAGATGAGGCTGAAGAAAAGGGGACCAGATTTGATGGGGCCAGTAGGGAACAATTAGGATAATAGTTGTCTCCAACAGACTCACTTTCTGCAGAAACTTTGGAATTGGTGGAATTGGGAGACAAGTGTAAAGAAGCCCCTGGGGCCAATCGTAAATAAGTGCATCCCTTGGTGACTCCCCCATGGGAGGGATCAGGGCAAAGTTGTTTCTGCATTTGGCATTGTTTGGTGATGCAAAGAGGTCGCAGCAAGGCTGGCCCCATTTTCAGAAGATCACTTCCATAAATTTCTAACTGAGAGACCACTCGTGCAGCTTAGAATGGATCTGCTCAGCTTGTCCACAATGACGTTGGATTTCTCCTGGATGTGCATTGCTATGAGAAAGCAGTTGGAGGCTATTACCCAATGTTAGACCCTGAGAGCTTCTTGACAAAGAGGGTATGATCTGGTTACTCCCTGTTTGCTTATATACTAAACTATGGACATATTGTCCAACTGGATTGTTATTGTTCACAGAGGAAGAGAGTCCTGGAATGCTTGCAATGCTAAAAGCACTGCCCTGATCTCTAGAATATTTATATGCGGATGAGCCTCGTGTTCTTGCTAGATGCCTAGAACTGTTTTCTCAAAAAAATGCCCCCTATCGGGGAAGTGTCCATGGTCACCATGGCCAGAGGATGAGGAGGAATGAACAGACAGCCTTCAGACACTAAAGTTGAATGAATCCGCCATTGGAGATCTTTTTTGCAGGCGTTGGTTATCATAATCTTGTGGGAGATTGGAAGTTCCAAGATTGACTATTGTGCAAAAAGCAACCACTGGAGAACCCTCATGTGAAGGCGAGCTAGAGGATTTAGTAGGATTGATGCAGCCATTTTCCCTAGGACCTGAAGAACTAGTTTTGCAGTGGCTTTTGACTTCTTTATTAGTATTCTGACAAAACGATGGAGGTCATCTACTCTGTCCTCTGGAATTCTTGCTATTTGAGTGGTTGTGTTTATCTCTGCTCCTATGAATACTAAACTTTGACATGGCTCTAGCTCAGATTTTTCGTAATTTACTGTAATGCCTAGAGAAAAGCAGAGTTGAAGGACGTAATTCCTTGATTGGAGCAAATGATACCTGGTTGAGGTGGTTATGAGCAGGTCGTCCAGGTATTGAAACACACAGAATCCTTTGTGTCTCAGTTCAGCCGCTACAATTGCCATACATTTGGTGAACACTCTGGGGGCTGTAGTGAGACTAAAGGGCAGAGCTTGAAACTGGAAGTGACTGGCTCCTAGCCGGAAGAGCAAGAGCCTCCTGGATAGCTTGTCCATTCAAATATGGTAGTGTTAGAAAAATATGTAATAGTAATATGCATGCTTAGTGCATTTAGTGCATTTGAGATTTAAAAGGGTTAATACATTTATTCTGTTCACACTGCATGAATCTGCACAGCTATTAAAAACTTAACAAGAAGCATTCTATTTCTGCAAATGTCAGCAAATAACAAGAAGTAATTCATTTCTGCTAATGTCATGAAACTTAACAAAGGGATATTCATTTCTGCTTATGCCATGAGAAAACATGCAGCTGCTAGAAGCTATTGATAAAGAAAACAATAGATGCTTGAAAGTTTAAACCGTAGTCAGCATTACTTGTACTAAAGCTAGAAATGTACCTTGAATCCAGGTAAAATGTAACACATGTATTAGAACAGTACAATAAAAGAATTGAAATGCTGAAATGGACTGACATAAACCCAAGGCCAGGTTGTTTTTCTCAAAATGTTTTGCAGAATGACAGATATTTTAACTTGGTCAGCAAAAAGTCTAACAATATTTTCTGTAGAACATACAGAAAGCTGTGTCTCACTACGTCAGCAATAGAATGTAACATTTTCTATGTGACAGGAAGAGAATTGTATAAGTATAACCTACTAATCATTAGAGATTCAGATAAACCTTGTGCCTACATGCTTTGTCTCCTTGCTGCAAGTAATAAAGGGTGCCTTGCTTGAACCTAACATGAATTGGTCTTTGAAGTTTTTTCCTTTGACAGGTAGTATGCATCCTGAAGGTCTATAGAGCGCATCCAATTGTCTTTTTCCAAGAATGGAAGTATTAATTGCAGTGTCACCATCCAGAACTTGGTCTTTTTTACTGATTTGGTTAGATTGCTGAGGTCCATAATGGCCTCCAGTACCCTGTCCTCTTCAGAACTAAAAAGAACCTTGAGTAAGTTCCAGATCCTGTCTAGTCTGTGGGGACTTCTTGGATGACTCTTTTTCTTAGCAACATTGGGATTTCTATTGTTGCTTGTTCCTTTTGACTGGGTGGAACATTTGGAACTGCTTTGTTTGTGGGGATAGGAAAAGAGAAAAAATTATATAAACTCTGGATATTATGTCCTGCACCCATTTGTCATTTGTTATCTTTAGCCAGGTTTCTTGGTGCAGAGACAAATGATCCCTGACTGCCTCCAGAGGCAAGAAATCAACACTCCTTCAGGAGTGCTGGAAGGATCTCCCACAGAAACATTCTCTGGAGCCCTGATTTTGCAGGCCTCCTGTGCCACAAGGGCAGCATCTTCCATTATTGTCCCCCCCTCTGTCTCTGGGGGAACTTTCACCTTGTGTGTCCTGGTAAGACCTTTGAGATTTTCTGAACCACATTTTCCCACTACCTTTTTGACCTTTGGGAAAGGGTCTAGTAGGAGTGGAAAAACATACTCCAACAGCGGACAAGATCTTGCCCTCTTGTTCACACCTGGTGAGTGTTTCCTTCACTTTCGGACCAAAAAGAGAGGAGCCGTCAAAAGGAGCATTAATGAAGGAAGACTTTAAGGGCTCTGTGAAATCACAAAGGTGCAACCAGGCCTGCCTCCTAAGAGAGATATCTCTGCCTGCTGCCTACTCATTCCATCTGCTGCAGAAGAAATGAGTCTCATGGATGAGTTGACAACTGAATTCAAGGTAGTGAGCTGAGAATTGATTTTATCTGCTGCCGCATCAGCTACAGTCCCTTGGAGGGAGTCTAATAATTCTTTAATCTGGTCCCTCTGCAAACTAGTAAAGTGAGTGAGATAATTCAGAGACCACAAAGCAAATGTCACTGATGAAAAGACATGCGTCCCATACCTATCCATAATCCTAGAGTCCTTATTAGGAGGATGGATAAA
Source organism: Protopterus annectens (assembly GCF_019279795.1). Taxonomy (NCBI): domain Eukaryota; kingdom Metazoa; phylum Chordata; order Ceratodontiformes; family Protopteridae; genus Protopterus; species Protopterus annectens. The sequence goes on from NC_056731.1 coordinate 727,995,162, forward strand.
GGAACTTGTTTCAGAAAATTCCTTCTTAGTGGCCACTGTCATGATCATGACACCAACCCCTACACCTTTTGTTAAGAAACTCTTTTCTTTTGAGGCAGTAATGTACTTATTTGGCCTCCAATGAGTAGGGTCTATGGTGTCTGGAGTCTCCCAAGCCTTTTGCAAGATTAATTCCACAAGCTCGTCAAAAGGAGGAGTCACCCAAGAAGCTGATGGATGAGACACAAAGGACTTCAGGAAGACTGACTCCTCAGCCGAATCACCTCTTTGTTTTAAGATTTCTAGGATGTCTCCAAAGGAGACATCATCCAGAGGTGATCATGGGGGCCATTATGCTTCATCAAGGTCAATGTCAGATGTGATAGACTCCTCCAGGGAATCAAGATGCTTCCTCTTGCATGTCTTCTTCTGAGTGACCTCTTCAGTGGAATACTCTGGAGAGGTTTCAGAAGAGGGTGCAGTACCCTGAGGTACATCCTGAGGTCTACTGTCTCTGCAGACATGTGGAGAGGGTATGTGAAAAGACAATTACACCCCAACTGAAGAGGGAGGAAGAACTGAAGTAGATTGTGCCTCAGACTGCAAAGTAGTCAAAGCCCTCTTCATTGCCTCAAAGGCAGTCCCTCCCCGCTCTGAAGAACTCCCAGGATCTGACAAACAGGTTGTGGGACTGAAGGAATCTCTGCAGCCAGAAAAAGAAGTTCCAAAGCAGAGGTGGGAGTTGAACTCACCTATGCCAAAGACCCCAGAGGCAGAGTCAGATCAGATGAGATCCAAAAAGTCTCTGCAGACCCGACTGGGGAGTGTCGACTCCCAGAGATCTCCTGCTCTGAGGGGATAGAGACACTCAGGGCAGATATTGGATCTAAGGAACTTATGGGTCCTGGACACAACATCAACACAACCTGGATGTCAGAATCTTCTGGATCTAAAGCAGGGGGACAGACTGGTGGAGGAAGTGACAGAGAAGTGGGAGGTTGAATATGATCCGACTCCTTTGGGCTCAGATCCAATAGTAGTTTAGCCAAAGCAGGTGTCTTCAGAAGTTTCACAATGATCCTAACCAGATCTTTGTCAGATAAGCTCCTGGTAGACCTAGTGGAAAGGGTAGGTGACCTTGATCTTGTTAGAAGTGGAGATGGGAACCGAGAAGAAACTTTTTCTAAAGAAGGTGACTGGCTCCTATGTCTATGCTCCATAATAATACTTGGCGCCAATGAAACTCCCTGGTCCGAGGGAGCCTTGGAACCAGAAGAAGAGGTCTGGTCCAATAGAGCCTTCAGATCTACTAACCTTGGAGCTTTCTGCTTTGGTTCTGAAGAGGACTTCAGCTCTGATGAAGGTCTTTTGGAGGGTTTGTCAGAAATTAGAGATCCAGGAAAGATAGCCTCGGAGAAAGGCGACTGCAGAAGGCCTTTCAAAATAAGCTTATTTTTCCATTACATTAATGTCCATTGATTAAAATTGTGGCAGATGGGACAAGACTCTTGCAAATGAAGAGGCCCCAAGCAATGCACATATAAGATGTGTGAATCACTAAGGGATATCTTCTTTCCACACTTTTCACATTTTTTGAAGCTCAAAGGCTTACTCTCTTGTATTTGAGACATGACTAAAGAAGAAAAATGATAGGGAACAAAGATAAACAGTCACTCCTAATCTACAAGAATAAGTCCTCTAACTTAAATGGACTTAATAGGCTGCACACACACACACACACACACACACACACACACACACACACACACACACACACACACACACACACACACACACACACACACACACACACACACACACACACACACACACACCCCAGGAGAATATGGTAACCAAAAAAAATGTTTTATATATATATATATATATATATATATATATATATATATATATTTTTTTTTTTTTTTTTTTTATCTTACAGAAAAAAAGAAAGGAAAGAAGGAGAAAGGAACATCCTCTAATTAAAAATGGATGCTCCTTAGATGCCCTGTAATTAAAAATGGACTGCAAATAAGGGAAATAACAAGAGCAGGGTAAAGAACTAGCTAGAAAAAAAAGTAGTTTAACTAATTATAGAAAAATGGTAGGAAAAGCTATAAGGACTTTCATCAAAAAATAATAACAGTTAAATGGTTTGTTGTCCCATTAGTCTCATACACAGCACAAGTCTGCACAGTCAGACTCCTGCCATTATCACTAATTGTGTTCAGGAGAATGACAGCCTCGTTCCTTTGGCTAGGGAAAAAGCTAAGATTTAAACGGAAAATGCTCATGCTTCCAGTGAAAGCAGGGTCTGCCTATTCAGATTTTCATTACTCACTAGCGGCCCATTTAAAAATGTTATGTACACTGGTTTGCTCTAGGAAATATTCTTTATGGAAGGGAATCTTATTAGAGCAGGTAGGGGAATAATCAGGATTTTATAGGTTTCTATCCAAAATGGCCTATCATTGGCATGATAACTAATCCATAATCAAAGATCTGCTCATCAATGTGCCTCAGGCCTTTAAGGTTTCCAGTACCATAGCACAAGTGGGTGTTCTTTAATGTTTCATATACCAAGACATTGGAAACCTCTCACCCCTACAGTTAGGGCCTAGTAAGGAAATCATAAAGAGGTTCACTTTTAGGCAGCAGTAAGAATAGTACATTACTGCTAAAATGTCTACAAGAAAGTTTCACCTTTCAAATAGAGAAAAAGTGAAGATGACTAGACTACTAACCTTGTTGCAAGTGATGAAGATAGGTAGCATCATAACTGCAGACTGGCTGAGATGGACAGCCTGGTGGGTGGATATAAGAAATGGGCACTGCCAACAGAAGGAAGAAATATCAAATATATATAAATGTATGGTTACTTTAAGGTCACACCTTACACAAAAGAATAGAGAGGGGTGGCAGAGAGAGAGTTGGATGTTATTATAATATAAATCACCTGATCGATACTGTTACAGATGCCAAGATATGGTTTGAGATCCCAAACATTCTGTTTATTTAGATGCCAATGCTTGTTCAAACATTTTTATGCACCCCAAACACTGGGAGTTGTTTTCCCAGGGACTTCTATGGAATGATGGATTTGTAACTCTGGCATACATTCTAATACCAGTTCTTACCTTGATAGGATTATTAACTCAGCCTTAAATTTTTAAGCTTAACAGTCTTTGCTACAAATTTTAATGTTAGCAAAGGAGAAATCACCCATACTTGAAAGAAGAAAAGATGTATATATATATATATATATATATATATATATATATATATATGTCATTAAGAATGATTTAGAAACATTGGATGTTGCACATGAAAACAATGATTAAAAAGTGGATGCCATGGGCAGGTAGTTTTTCTATCATTCCATAGCCTACTGAACTGAGCGGATGGCTTCCCCAGTTACCTGTAGATGTTAAAATGGCTTACTATCACATAGTCGAAATGCGATCAACAATGTGCAAAACTTATTTAGCAGAACCGTAAATATGATTGCCACAATGTCAAACCTTACAATAGCGAGAATTCGCTTTTGTAAGGTTTGGCGCTGTGGTGCAGATCACACTATAGTGGGGATCAGGAAAGTTACCCTTTCCTTCACTGTAGTGTGATCTCGGAATTTGTATATATATAAGCAGGTGGTGTGTGGGGGTACAACCCCCCACATGGGGAGTGCAGGGGAGCTTGCCCCCCTGCAAAAAGTATTTTTTAATGTTGAGCGGAAGTGAGCATTTCAGTACAGTCGACATTTTCGACATTTTGACTTTACTGAAATGCTTAGTTTGACATTTTTTGTGTTTGGTGTTCTGATTTCCGAACATGTTAGTCAGGCATCTTAACACTCAAACACAGTGGATTTCATTACGTGATAGTAAACCGTTAAATTACTATCCCAACTATTGACAAGAAATTAAACTCTAATCTGTAGACTAGCTGTAAATATTGTAAATAGTTAGAAATTTTTACAGTTTACTGTTGTATCCAAACAATGGTAAATATTTGGAAAATTTATGAAAAGTATCATAATCAGAATTCTACAAGGACACCAGGATCATAAGCTCATTTAATATATTGATGTTCAGTTTATATATTGCTGATATTCAATAAAGGCTTCCAGTCTGGGGAAAAAAATAATTGATGAATATAAAAATAAAAACATTATCACATCAGTACAAATGGCAAAAAGTAAAAATGAACAAACAATTAAACATAAAATGTATAGCTTATGCTAAGGTAGCATGGTGTAAATAACTTAAGCACATCTCTTAAAAATAGCAATGTTATAAGCAACTTAGATGCAACGTAGTATGCCTTCTGAACTGAGAAATGAGAGTAAAACCTTCTGTTAATATCTTTATATCTGACTAGCCATACAAGTTGATGGGTACTTGCTGAACAGTCTCTATCACAAGTATTCAAATGTGAGGAATAAAAAGAAAACTAGATTAACTTATGAATGAGACTGAATAAACTAGGAGAAGTCATTGAAAAATAAAAGAAGTATATCAAAATATTTTGACTACACTGTTCAAAAGGTACCCCTACTTTTTAATAATATATGTGGCTGTGCTAGAAAGAACTCCAACATCTGGCAGTAGTTTAACAATGAATGTAACCATGTTCGAATGTTAATCAGTGGAAGCATTTGATCACTCAGAAAGGCCAACATTTGCAATCAAATAAACTAAGACCAAAGAACTTAGAATCTATCCAAAGACATTTGTTAATAATCCTTGGACAAAAGTTTTAGCACTTATTGAGACTTTACAAATGGACCACAACTCTTTCTGAATTGATACTTATACTGAAGAACTTGTGTATTTTAACTGTAGTCTACAGTTTTGCTTCAGGCCTATGTATATACTGTAAATACTTGTTACCTTGTTTGTTAATAATTTGTCTTAGAATGAGAATACTGTTTGTCATTTGTTGTCTTTTACTTTTCATGGAAAACCTAATAAAATATTTTGAAAAAAAAGGCCAACATTTACAAACAAACAATACAACAATGAGTATAGTGGCAAACCTGCAGATGTTTCAAATCATGCAGTGGAGTACAGCACATGTGCCAACCACACAGTTAGAGGACATGGTGACATGCAAGAAAGTAAGGCAGAGAGACCATTTATGACATGCAAAACTGCATAGTCTGGGAATAAAGAAGGATATGTGCACAGCACATAACTGACCAGAACAATCAAAGACAAGCCAAGAACAGTTAGATGCCATACAGGAAACTGTGATGAAATGAGATACTGCCAGCACAGCTAGCTGGAATTTTGTAAATAATTATATGTCACTGATGAATATTCAAATGATTTATACAAGATGCTTGTGTTACAAATGCATTAGAAATGTATGTCATGTGTATATCAAACTGCTCTGTACAGATATTTGTGTTGAAAATGTATTTGTAAAAGGGCTGTGTTTAAAATATATCCACAGTGTGCCCTACTGGAAGAGAACAGAAATATACATCACTATTGTAGCTGTTTAAATGTATATATTTCAACAGTAGAAACTGGGATACAGGAGGTTAACCTCAGTCTAGTAAACTTTAGAAAAATACCTGAAATTAAACTACTTTATACAATGCAATAAAGAGGCTACATCTCCAGTTTTCAAAGCAGCTAGAGACACAGAGTCTGTGTTAGGAAGCTTCCTGCATTGCCCTGAAGTGAAGTAATTGCTACTTTTGAAGCATGAAGGGATACAATTGTTTCATGACTTCCAGCATCTACCAAAGATCTGAGGAAAAGCCCTTGTTTGTATATTTTACAGGTAGATGATAAATGCTGGCAGCTTCTAGCAATGGGGATTTTGGCATGAGTAATAGAAGTCAGATGACCAGAAATTATGCCATTCTGCAAGCTATCCCAGCAGTAATATTTTTAGATATTAATTTGAGAAATGTCTTAGTGAGACAGAACATTCTGTATTCGGCCTTGGATATGACAAGAACTATTCACCACAACATCTGCTTGCTCTAATGAAGTAAGTTTCTAGGGAACAGTATAGCTCTCTTAGATACAGTCAGGAATATAGTAAAGCTTAGTTTAAATGGTTTTCTTTATTTGTGTGAGCCTGTACTACAATGTTATTTTAAATATTTCCTGTGGTTTTGAACTCTGATGTCACTGTGAAAATATATTTAGTATTGTCTTGTTCTTTTATTATTTATTAAAAATATTCAAACCATTCATTGCAGCTAATCTGCATTGAGAGTACCTGCATATTTATTTGGTGACACTCCTAATAGCCTTGCCCTTGGTCAAACTACCATTTGTAGTAGTATTAATATTGCACAGTAAGACTGGACACCCTTTGTTAATGACTCTAAAGTAGCTGATAAGGAGTGACTGGTGGCAACAATAACTACCTTATAGTCTGGGCAGAAGGAGGCATAGCTAGCAAACCTGTGCCAGCCTTTTCCAGGTTTGTGTTTGTGTAAATCAAACATCAAAGAGTGTGTGTGTCAGCTACTTGGGCAGGGGCACAAAGCACTGGTTAGACCGAGAGGGTGTTGGAGGTCTTGGCTTGGTCACTCAGCTGAGATTTCAACTCTATAGCTGTGCCAGTGGGGAGCCTTATTGGGGATCTGGCAGAAGAGGGAGAAACCATCCCCAGATTGACCGTGGTCTCTATGTGCTCTTAAGGGAAATTTCACTTGATGCAGAGAGTTGCATCTGGAAATACTGTGTGTGTACCTGCTAACCTCCCAGTGCACGTCCCCCACTGTTGCCAGTGGTGAGGACTGAGGCTCCTTGATTACTGGTCCAATGGAGGATCATCACAATATGATCAAACAAATACAAAAACACAAAAAAAAATGAGATAAATACACAGGTGAAACATTCATCTCAGTTTAACCCAGTATGTGAAAACTTAAATCAGCTTTGTCAGAATATCCATATACATTTATATCTCATACTGTAAGATTAATGAAAACATTTAATTATGAGAAGCAAAACCATGAGTCAAGAAATCAAATTCCCTAATCATACAATACCAGATATTTAATGTAGCACATGACCAAGTCACAACATTTTCCATGTATCTGTATTTTTTTTACAAATTTTGTAGTTGTTGTTGATTTTATTTTTCTGTTTGAATTCTGTTCCCTGCTCTTTTCAGTGGAATAAGATAACTTGCATAAATTGCATATCAAATATGGCTTTATGTATTTTCCAGTGAGCTATTTTATGAATAGTTCCTTATTCTAACTTTGAGGTGATGTTTAACTTTTTTGATGAGTCAGGTAAGTTTTGATTGTTAAATACTAATGTGGTGAGAAATATGTAAACATAAGCTGCAGTGAAATCAATAAAAGTTTTAACAAAAGATCATTAAAACACAAATTTGAATGTCACATTTAACTAGCAATAGACATAATTAGATCAAGCAACACAAAAAGTTATGATTTAACACTTTTCAACCAACGACTGTAAAATATAAAAGCTAAATAAACTAATTGAAAATGGTAAACATATTAAAACAATTTAAACCACAAAAATCTATAAATTAATTAAATAAGCATTATACATCTTGTTTTTTAATTATGTTCATAATTCTAGTGGTCATTCAACCCTAAACCTGAAGTGGGATATAGAGCTACATACCACATAAACTTGAATTCCGTGCCTACTGTTGATTTTGCAGGGTCAGCAATGTAGCTGGAATCAGTATCTCCATAACTTTTCTTTTATCAGGAAAGTTATAAGACATTGCCAGTATTGATCAATCTTTCTCTAGTTGGTGTCTGCTTAACTTTGCCCAGGTTTGGAGAAGTTGCCCTGATGATGCAGTAGATCTATATGCATATTTCCTTGCAAGATTGTCCCAAAGGACCAATCATAATACCGGTAGATTGCCAGACACCCAGTATTACTGCTGCACAGGTTAAAACAGCACTGTCCAAGGCCAAGAATACAGCTTCTATGGGGCCTGACAATATCTCTGGTTGTGTTCTACATGAACTACAGAGTGAACTGGCACCTCACCTGTGTGCCCTGTTCAATCACAGCCTCACCTCAGGCTTTGTCCCTACCAAATGGTGCACTGCTACAGTCACCCCTCTCCACAAAGGAGGAGCGACTACAGACCCTGAGAACTATCACTCCATTAGCCTGATGAGTCTGATATGCAAAGCTATGGAACGCATCATCATGGACCTAATAAACAAGGATATAGGGAATCTCCAAACTCTGGATCCCACACAGTTTGGTTTTGTGAAGGGTAGATAATGCCTACTCAACCTTGTTGACTTTTTTGAGTCAGTCACCAGAGCTGTGGATGAGGGCAAGGTGGTTCATACAGCCTACCGTTATCTGGCCAAGGCTTTTGATACCATTTCCTACTCAGGAATCATAGAAAAACTCACTAAGCTATCACTAGGTGGGTTACAAACTGGCTCACTAGTGGAACCCACAGTGTGAAAGCAGCTGACTGCAAGTCGGACTGCAGACCAGTCACAAGTGGAGTCCCACAGAGTTCGGTCCTCGGTCCTCTCCTGTTTGGTATCTACTTCTCTGAAGTCCAGGCCAACATGAAGGAACTCTGTCTGACAAAGTTCCCAGACAATTGCAAGTTTGAGCTTGAAGATTAGCTGCATCAAGAATTATTATTTTATTTTTTTCCTTAGTGCAATACAGAGTGCATATGCTCAATAACAGAATGAACAAGAAATTAAAACAACTTTTGTAATTTCATATTGTGTGGACTTCATTGCTCACTGCTCTTATATATTGCCTGCTAACAGTCCAAAAATGCACAAATTGTAACAAAATCTAACCTCTAAGTCATCAGTTTTAATATGCACACACAAGATCATATCAGAAGAGTTGCATGCTTCACAACCGATGCTCCTTGTTCCTACATCTGTTATGATTGTGTCATCAATGGTTCTTCAATAGTCTTCAGATTTTTCTCCTGCTTATGCAGTTTTTCACTCAGGGCTGTGATGCCTTACAAAACCATATTTACCATAACAGCTAAAGAATTTAGCATGTCTTAAAGAGTTTTCATACTTGATGCTTGTGAGCTGGTCACCATGTTTGTTTGTTTGATTGATTGTTGGTTTAATTGTAATCAGAACTATACAATCAAATAAATACTCATTAACACAAACTATACAGCATTCTGTCCAGTTGAAATATTAACCTTTGCTGACTTTTTTTTTTACCATTATCACACTTAGTATTGTCAGCAGGATAAATTTCCTTGCAGTTAACAGGGCAATATTGAGAAGTGGCCACCACTGTGAGCATATTCCATTTTAAGAATTGTGTCTTTCGGCTTTTCCCGGTTAGGGGTCGCCACGGCGGAACTCCAGTCCGCTAATTATTGGCAGTAGATTTTTATGTACTGGCTTGCCGGGCCTAACGCACAACCTTCAACGAAGGAATGCCCATTCATGCATGCGCTACACAGAAGACGCTCTAACTGAGAATCAAACGGGCAACATCTAACTGTGAGGCGACAATGCTACTGCAGCACCACCACCACAGTAATAACATTTAAAAATGCGCACCTGTTTGAGTTCTGAAGCTTTCTCATATGCTTTGCCTTAAAGTGTATTTACCTGTTTACAGATTTGTTTATATTTTCAGTTTCACATTTATATTCTAGCCACATTGTATCTTCTTTTTTTAGTATTCTTAGTTATTGCACCATTATAGTTGTATGAATGTTGTCCTGTTTCTTCCTCCAACCCTAGCCATCACATACCATCAAGCAGGTCAACTGTGGCTTATTATCATTTTATCTGGTTTCATGTATCCCTATGGAAACAGTCATGGTCCTCACATTTCAATGCAAGCACCAGCCTGTTTAAATAGATACCATTGTTCCTTGCACTGACAGTGTATCCTGAACGGAATTAAGCATATCTGTTTTCATCTTCATGTCTCTAGAGTATTACTCTCAGTAGTGAGCTGTTAGGTTCCGCAGCTTTATCTCACTTCCTTGCCTGATCTTCCTGTTAAAGAATACAATTGTCGATTACTGATAACAGTGAAGAATCATTTTATTGTGAAAATGTTTCTGCCTTGTCAAAGAGTCACTGACTCATGACATATTTGGGAGGCAGAAGAATGAGAACAGTTTGGGTAGGGATAGGGTATTTACTATGGGTTCAAAGATAAGTACTTGGCTAGCTGCCCTTGCAGGCCATTTGAGACCTAGACAATTTCACTTTTTGTTCTCAAGTTAACCTATCCCACTTGGTTAGAGATTAGTTGTACCCGTTCCATTGTAGATAATTCTACATTACCCCTAATGAGATAATGGGGATCATCATAATATTCATTTGTTTTGTCTGCTACGGTCAGGAAGTATGGCATGGGTGCATTTGGTGGCCGCCTTAATGCCAGTAATGCCTGCAGGACAATGGGCTCCAAAAGAATTTCTTGTTGCCATGCTTGAGGTGATCTTTGAATTGCTCCATTACTTCATTTCCGAAGGTTATTCAATTTATACAAATATTCTATGAAGGATAACATTTTTCAGGTGTCATTTGCTTGAGCTGAAATGTGAGCACTTAGACATGTTATTTCTTCAAGCTAAAGGTGGAATATGTTAGCTGTTTCCTTATTTACCTGGGTGCTGCTTCTTTCTGTTAGTCATTGCTTGTACTTGACAGCATCACCTCTGTATCTGGTTTTTCAGGAAGTATTGCTGAGAGCTACCTGCATTATTTGGATACTGTGCAAGTTGTTAACCAGTTAAGTGCACTAGTCTGAGAGCCCTTTTCATTCCCAACCTACAACAGACTGCCATTGTATATATATATATATATATATATATATATATATATATATATATATATATATATACTAACTGCTCATTTTATTATTTATGTAAATGCAAGGTTTACAAAGCCAATGGATTTAATAATGACATTCTCAAGCTTTAATACTTGACATTCATGTTCAGGTAAGGTGAATGGTTGCTTTCATTACACAGGAGCATTATAGAGGAGGTGAAGGGGTTTTCCTACATTGGTGTATCTATGTTATTACTTTCTTAGACATAAATGGTTTAAAGTTCACTGACTGGAATATCTTGTCTCATTTTGCTCACTAGCAAGCTTTACTTAGAGAAGGAAAAACCTAGTAAAGTGTTAAAGCAGAAAATAATGTAAGTTATGTAATACCAAACTTGCCATTAAAAGATAAATGTCTCTGTCTTTATAGATTGTAGATCAATGAGGCATGTTATAGAGTCTTGGCAATGTTATTGATGACTTTGTTAACATGCATTTAATGTTGGCATCATGAAACTTTTGTGTAGCAGGAAAGAAAACATAGCTCATATTTGTAATACAACAGGAACAATCTCTTGTAAGGATCATATGAATTAAACGACAAATGAGTCTAGAGATCCATTGTACTTTGCTAATGCCCATCATCATCCTGTACCCTTCACATATCCAGAGGGGTAGCAGATTTGTCCAGGGATGAATTTTCAGGTACTCATTCAGTCATCAGGATCTGATTTGAAGGGAAGCATGAATGGTGCTTTTCTTAACATCCAGGGATAATTTATTCAAGAGATGGGTTAATTGTTAAGTAATAAATCTGTCCCTTCAATGAGTTTGATTTTATATATTAATGGAGATATAAGTCATTAATTCTGTTGTTTGTTTATATACTAATGAAGATGAGACAAATAAAGGAGTGGTGGGTCCCTAATTTAATGGAATGCCAAGCATAGATCTCCATGAAAGAACCTCTGTGAAACTGAGCATAGGGACAGGGCTTCAAGCCTCTCCTAGCAGTCTAGGGTCTTTAAGCCAGCAATCTTAGAAACCTCTGGGGGGTTTCTAGTTGCCTGATGTACCTCAATAGCTACAGGTTAAATGGGGCATTGGCCTTATATAACTGGCCTACTTAAAGCTGCAAACAGAGGGATGATAACTTCTTTTGATCAGGATAATATGCCTTCAGATATGACTTATTCTAAATAGAAAGACTTTCAGACTTATGCTGCTACATGATATCAGCTCAAGTACCAAGATCCCTGGCAATATATTACTGGTTGGAGTAGGGTAGTGGATATACTGTACATTGAGGGAGAAATCTGTTCATCATATTTAACAATCTGGCACATTTTTGCATTTTATTTTAAACCATTTCCCATTCACCAGAGCTTAGTGTTGGTTAAATCGTGTTGTAATAAATTTGTATCAGAAGCTTTTTGACAGTAACACCTGGCTTGCAGTTGTCTGCGAACGTAATTATCTAGAGGGCTTAGTCTATGCTTTGGAGAGCAGAGAAGTATATGCCAAAATGAAGGGGTTCTAGCATTTATAGGTTCATAAGTTCATAACTATTTACTAGGCTAATGACCGCAAGTGCCTTTTTAAACCTATCTGTGCATCCCAAAATCTCTGACAAGTTCTGCAACCCTTGATAAGTGTAAGCAGAGGCTTAGGGGATGAAACATTTACAAGCAGGGGCTTGGGCGATGAACCATTTACACACTGTCTGTGTCCATTAGAGACATAGGTGCCAAACCTGGCATGAATTTCATTGTCCCCATCCAATTGTCCAAGTTACACTTGACTTGCATTAGGGAGCAACTGGATGAGGACCCTGTTCCAGACAAGTGATAGCCTCTGGGATACATTCCTGTCTCTCAGGCAGGTCCTATTTATATCAGAGGCAAGTTGTAAGTCTTTAGAACATGTCATTTTGGTACTGCTTGTTTTGCAAATATACAGGAGGTCCATTAGAGTGGGGTCTGACAATGCCTTGTATTCCAGGCATAGATCTCCCCTCAACAGCCTGTAGGAGACAGAATAAAGGGATATGGCCTTGAGGCAGTTTGCAGAGGGTGTGCTACTTATGTCCTGTATTCTTTTATTGAGGGACCTCTGTGAATGTTCCATTTATTGGATATGCCTGGTTAAGTACATACAAAGAGGGCATTGATTCAATGATAGGCCTGATGAATGCAAAATACCGTGGAACAATAAATTCCTTAGACCTAGATGCAATATCTTTGTTTATAAGTCGCACAACATAGAATGACTATCTCATTTCTGTAGACACATGATGGTCAAAGGCTAGATTACTATTGATGTGTGTCCACATGTCACTGACTAGTGGATCAAGTCTTAGGGGTGAGTTGTCAATATGATAGTTACCAGGGGTGGGTAACTTCCCAAAGGATACTATTATGCATTTCTTGGCATTTAGTTTTAGTCCATGGCTGATCACTTATGTGTACCACCAGTTACCTTTTACATTCTGAGTAGGTGCCTCCTACCTTAAAAATGTGAGTCCTGTCTTCCAGCCAGATTGTTAACTATCTTACCATGAAAGGATCAACATTTAGCACGCTTAGTTTATCTAGAATAATTGCATGGTTATGATGTCAAATGCCTTGGCCAGATCCAAATAGGCTGTATGGACAGAATAACCATTATCTACTGTCTAAATGACCCTGCAGAGGAAGTTTACTAAATTTAGCAGAGACGCTTTCCCCATAACAAATCCAAACTGCTGAGGGGTTAAGCTGAATGAGGTTTTTGATATCATTGTTTCTGAAATCAGATAGGGTACATTTTATAGACATCTAAATAGGTAGGGTTATTTATTTATTTCCAGTTTGATTCAGATGTACAAATATAAAATACAGAAATATAAAATATGAATGATACATTGAGGTGATCAGTTTGTACAATAGAAACATTCATTATTGCAACAAAGTCAAATACTACTTCACTAAGGTTATTCTAAAGGTTATACAATCATAAGCTGTTCTTATAGGGTAATTTAAGATAAAGCATTATTTGAGCACATGAGCACATTCTTAGAAGGTTATACATTTGTAAAGGAATTCTTATAGAGTAGTTTGAGAAAATGCAATTATATAAGCACATAGAGAAGAGAGTTAAGAAATCTATTTACAATATTTACATGAAGCAGTATGAAGATAAGTCTTTGGGACATTTTGAGTGCAATGGAGCACTCCATGTGGTATGAATATGTACTTGGATAGTTTTTAGTTGGGGTGGACTAAAGGGCAGCCTCACCTTTTACACTCTAGGTAGGATATTTGTGAGTTTTGAATAGTTTTAGGTAGGGTGAAAGCAGGTGCATTTCCACTTAGTGGACAGATGTTTGAAAAGCAGAGTTCTGAAATTTTCAGTGCTTGATATAGTTCTTAGAGAGGAAGGGAGAGAGTTCCAAGCCTTACCGATAGTGAAGGAGAGGAGAAGCTGGCCAGCAGGACTTTTAGGTTTGTAGATATCAATCAGATTTTGATGTTCAGATCTGAGAGATCTTTTAAGGGTGTAGGGAGGAAGGATATTAGCTAGAGCAGGACAGTTAGATGGCTGAAATATAAGTTTGTGTGCTATTGTGAGCTGCAGATAGGTTAGGTAGTTTGGTAGTTCTAGCCAATTTAGGGATTGAAGGGAAAGGCAATGATGGGTGGAGTTTTTACAGTTTGACGCACATTTAGAGATTTTGTTATAGCAGCTTTCTAGTTTGGGGCTGCTGGAGTATGACAAGTTGGTTAAGAGAGGGGCTCCATAAAGTAAAGAGGGCAAAAGGTAGGTAGTGGCCAGGATGTGCCTTGTGGTGAGAGAGAGAAAGCGATTATTCCTGTATAGCATGCCTAGTTTTTGATGTTTTTTTTTAATATTTTGTTGAATGTGTATGTCGAACTTTAGGAATTAACTGTAACACCGAGGAGTTTTGCAGAGGGAACAACTTCAATAGTGGATTTAGAGTTGCTAAGGACTTTGAAAGTATCTTTTTTGAAGGAGTAAGATTTTCTAGGGGAGAAGAGGAGAATTTTGGATTTGTTAGTATTAAGGGAGAGGTGGTTTTTATGCATCCAGTTTTCAGTTGTTGAGAAGGCAGCTTGGGTTTTGAAAAGCAGTTCAGAGCTGTTTGTGGCAGAGCAGACTATGGTTGAATCGTCTGCGTATTGAATAATGTTGGCATCAGGGATAGCAGAAAGAAAGTTATTAATAAAAATATTAAAGAGCATGGGTCCCAGGATGGATCCCTGTGGTACACCTGTTTGGGTGGGTAGGAAGGAGGAGATGGAGTTTTTCCATTTGACTGCCTGAGACCTATCAGATAAGTAGCTAGAGAACCAGGGTAGAGAATTAGGAGATAGATGCAGGTTTGATAGTTGAAGGAGAAGATGATTATGAGAAACAGTGTCAAAGGCTTTAGAGAGATCAAGCAAGACAGTAGAGACCGGGTGACCTGAGTCTCTGGCTTGATTGATAGTTTCTAGGTAGGATAATAGAGCAGTAGTAGTGCTATGACCAGAACGAAAGCCATGTTGGGTAGGTGTTAGAAGATGGTTTTGGGTTAGAAAAGGCATAAGTTGGGAGTGGACACACTTTTCTAAGATTTTAGAGATAGGTGAGAGTAGAGCAATGGGGCGAAAATTTGAGATGTTGGTGTTCTTGCCTCCTTTGTGCAGTGGAACGATATAAGCTGAGCGCCATAATTTGGGGACACAAGATTCGTTAATAGATCTGTTAATAATGATGCTGATCGGGAGTGCTATCCCATCTGCAGCACATTTTAGAAAGGAGGAGGGAATATTGTCAGGGGTATTAGAGCAGGGTTTAAGTTTAGATAGAAGTTTTTTTATGAGGTTAGTAGAAACAGGTTTGAGCTCAAATCCAAGGAGAGGGTTATCGGAGGAATTGGAAGGAGAATGAATGGAAACAGAAGGGATATTGGTAGGGAAGGTCTTAGTTAGGTCAGATATTGTTTGTAAGAAGAAAGAATTAAATTCTGAGCATAATTCTAGGTCAGATTTATTTGGGTCAGGACTGGGATTATTTTTGGAACCGGGATTAAGGAGAGAGTTTATTGAGTTCCAGAATTTTTGGGGGTTTTTGTTATTGTTAGATTGGAGGTTGGAGTAACAGGATTTTTTGTCCTTGGTAATTTGTTGTTTTACTTGGTTATGTAGTTGCTTATATTGGAGCAAGGTGCTGGGCAGTTTATTGTTTTGGAACAGTTTCCATAGTTTATCCCTTTAATGCATAATTTGTTTAGTAAGTTTAGATAGCCAAGGTTATTTTTCTTTTATTTCTGATAGAGTTAAGTGTATCTAAGAAAACAGAATTGAAGTAGTTGATAGCAGCATCAAGAGAGAGAGTTCTAAGGTCTTGTCAGTTCATTTGTTTAAATAGGTTTGAGAAGGTTGTAGGGTTGAAGTTACTAAGATTACGAGTTAGGATGTATTGATGTTGGTGAGGGAAGAGTTGGTAGATGAATGAAGGCTGGCAGGTGGTCACTAATTGTGTCTGGAATTGTTCCAGAATTAGTGATTTTGTTTGGATTGGAGACTAGGATCCAGTCAATAGATGAACCTGGGGGATTAATTTTGTTGGGTCTAGTTATATGCTGGATTGTTTGGATGAAGTTATAAAGGTTGATGGCAAGGGAGGGGGAGAGAGAGTTAATTTTATTCCAGTCGATATTTTCATCACCTAAGATGTATGTTTCATAGTTAACTTTAGTAGAAGCCCATTGGAGAATGTCTTCAAGGATGGGGATATTATTTCCAGGGGAGATATATAGGGCAATAATACAGATGTTTTTGTGTCTATTTAGTTTCAGTAGTCCAGCTGTAAGTTCAGTATTTTCAAACTGAGGAACTGGAATTTGGAGGGGAATTACAGTTAGTGATTTAGAGTAAAGTATGGCAGAGCCTCCACCTTTTTTTATAGGTCGGTCATTTCTAATAATATGGTATCCAGGGGGAAGTATTTCTGAATCAGAAATATGGGGTTTAAACCAAGTCTCTGAAATGGCTAAGATGTCTGGTTGGTTGTGGGTTAACCAGACCTGGAAGAGGTGGACTTTGTTATTGAGACTTTGGGAGTTCAGGGTGAAGATTTTTAATGTGCTTGGGGGTAGGGGAGAGGGAGTTGGGTGATTGTTGTCAAAGAGGATAGGGCCAGGATTGGGGTGGATATCTCCGGCTAAAAATATAATATTGAGTAGGAAAGACTTGAGAAATGTTGGTATAGAGATAGAGGGTTCAGATGGTAAAAAGGTTAATTTGTGTGTAAATGTAGTAGTAGTAGTGGATAATATTTTGTAGTGGAACAGATGAAGTTGATTGGGTGGGATTAGAAAGGAAGAGATAGAATGGAAGTGAGAGAAAGAGTCATGGAGAAGGGAGTTTGGGGGGAAGTTATTTTTGTTGGGGGAATTGCATAAGCAAAGGAAGAGTAAGAGATGATATAGGATAAAGGAATCAGAAAGAGAAGGAGGGAGCAGGGGACTTTAAGTTGTTGGAGGATTGAGAAAACCATGGTTGTATAAAGTGGGAGAGAAGGGAGTGTCAATTGAAGTAAAGAGTATGTTAGAGGTGAGTAATGAAAGTATGGAGAGAAGTAGTTTATCTGAAGTTGTATGAAGGAGGCAGGGATGAAGTAGTAAGATGTTTGGGGAGTAGGAGTATTGAGAGAGAGGTGATAGCGGAAATGTATGACATGTGTGACTATAATAATAAGGACCTTAGTAAAGTATTCAAGTTTGCTTTACACTAATGCACACTAGTTCTGGAAAGACAGACTTATGACTTTTTAAGCTTCTGCTCAGCAGAGTCACTTATTTTTATCTACAGGCATCTGTCAAACCCAGCAATTATAGCTTCATTCTTGATTGCAGCTTATTCTTCAGCATCAGTGGTCTGGTCACTTTCTTGCTAGAGACAATCTGTCCTAGAGTACACTAAAACTCCCCAAGGAAGTCATCATCACTCAGATCGATGGTTTTATTATCAATATCATAAATTCCAAACTTCAGTGTTTGCACAATCTCAAAGTAGTAATCTACCTGAAACCTCTTGCTGAATTTGGGGTTAAGGCAGTTTTTGATTCTTTCTGTTCAGTCAACCATATGTCTCTGTCTCAAGTACTCCAACTTAAGTTGGTAACCCATGAGCTGAAGATGTCGACAAACCTGCAACTGCAATACAAGTCAGCAAACAGATGTAGGTAGTCACTTCTCAAGCCAGAGAGCACACAGGCAGGGGAGAGTAGAAGCTTCCATGTGGAATGCAGAGAAAGCTAGAAGGTTATCCTAGTGAAGGGGCATCATAGCAGCAGTTCTCCATGCTGCTGGGATGTACTCTGTGACTAAGCTTAGGATAAACAATTTCAGAAAGGTTTAAACAGGGAGTATTTCATCCGACCTATTAGGTAACGAGGTAAATTATCTGGACCTATAGAAGTAGTATTTTTGGTTTTAAAGAGCACTGCAAAGACATGTTCTTTTATCATCTTTGGAGATGATAAAATACATGTACATGTGGATTTTTTATGATTATTTACATGCTAAAGTTGGCTATCTGATAGTATAATGGCTATATATTTTAGGTAAGAGATGGCGGTGACATTTTGGATCAGTCCTGCATACTGCTTTCATGGCAAATTACCTCCTATTAAATGATAGTATAGGTAATTTTAAAGCTAGCTACCCAACCCTGAAAACATGGAGGTCTATGCATGAATGCCTTGTAGAACCACTTAAACAACTGCATAGAAACAGCAGTACCTGATTGAACTAAATCCAGGTCTATCTTGAAAGCCAAGCCACCCTGGTGGACCTTTGGCATAAATAGTCTATGCAACAAAAAAAAAATAAATTCCTGTGGAGATGTAAGTGGGTAGGAGCACAACAAAGAAAAAAATCCTCATTAGCCTCAACAGGCAAATCAGAGAACTAGTTAAGTCTTCAAAAGCTAAATATGAGACTAAAGTAGCCTATCAAGCAAAGGATAACCAGAAGGTATTCTTTAGTTATGTCCGAAATCTAAAGAGAAACACTCAACAATGTGCTGAGTTGGCTGTAGATGGCACTACCCATACTCAGCCAAAAGAAATAGCAAACCTGCTGGCCACAAATTTAGGTTATATTTCACCTCCTCACCACCTCTGGTCACTCCTAATGAAATATCCCCTACCATTCCTTTGCCTGCTATCACATAAGAACAGGTTATAACTGGACTCCGTAAAGTTATAAACACAACATCAATGTGCCTTGATGGAATCCCAGGGTGCCTGTTAAATAGGTTGAAACATGACCTAGCAGACCCACTCAGATCTCCTCCAAACAAGCTTTGTCCCAGTAGAGTAGAGGGCAGCAACAGTTATTCCTTTGCTTAAGGACGGACCCAGGAAACTACCACCCCATAAGTCTCAATAACCTCATATGCAAGGCTATAGAAAGGATAATCATGGACCTGATTAACAATGACATAGGAAATCTCCAGACGCTAGACCAACCCAGTTTGGCTTAGTCAAGGGCAGGTCATGCCTGCTCAATCAGGTGGACTTCTTTGAGAAGGTTACCAAGGCCATGAATGAGGGTAAACAGTGCATACCAGTAAAACAGTGCATACCTGTAAAACAGTGCATACCACCTGTTTTGACCTGGCCAAGACATCTGATAGAGTACCTCGCTTGAGTATTACAAATAATCTCACAACATTTGGCATAAACCTTTATGTCACTAAATGTATAGCCAAATGGCTCATAGACAGGACAAGTTGTTAGAGTGGGGGGAGCCACATCCAGCTAAAAGTCAGTCACCAGTCACGTACCACAGCGCTCAGTTTTGAGCCCCCCTCCTGTTTGGAAAATACTTATCAGATGTCAAGGCAAATATAGATGGCCTTTGGCTGACCAAGTTTGCTGATAACTGTAAGGTGGGGACAATCATTGACTCCCCCAACAATGTTGATATCCTACGGAAAGGTCTGATGCAGACTAATGATTGGTGTCTGAGCCATGGCCTCAAACTAAAGCTGAAGATGTGCATAATAATACTCTTTAGGAAATCAAATACCTCTGCAAATTGCAACATTGATAGCATCCTCCCCAAAAGTGGACCCAGTGGTGAGAGATCTGGGTATGCAAATAGACAGTAATCTGAACTTTGACAACCATGTGTCCACAGTGATGAGGAAAGCCTTCTATGTGGCTCAGCTTATAAGTACGGACATGGAATCTAGATCTAAGAATGTCATAGTATCACTGTACTCAGCCCTCATCAGACCAATAATCAAGTACATTTCACCCTATAGAGTAGTATTGGCTGCATTCGTTTTTAGAAATTTGAGTTTCCTGTTATTGACAATGTTCACCCTGATTTTAGGGGATACAAAGCAAAGGTAATCAAGAAAGCTCAAGTCAGGTCTGCTGTCCTACCTGTAACGCAGAGGTTGATAGGACTAATGAGAAAAAAAAGAGTATAATGGATTAGTCCAGATAAAAATCACTTCATTTAGCAGATCTAGAAGACTTTAAAGATGACTTGTTGATGTTTCAAGGTTAATTCAGTCAAGCAGGTAGATGGATTTGTGTTCTTGATCTAATATCTAACATTCAACAGGTCAGTTATTTTAAGGCAGTTACAGACAGTGGAGGGAGACTCCATGAGAGCTGATAGAAAGAACATCTCAGGGGTGGAAAAACAATGAGCCAGTTTCACAGCTTAGGGGTCAGTCCCTTATATGAATATTCCTGAAGGACCAGAGAGTTTTTAATAGCTTAGCAACCTATGGGACCTCTGCTTAGTTAAAAGGTTTATTTTTATTTTTAACAAACATAAAATAGAAGAACTCAAGCATATCAACACACTATGAACAACCAGTTTAGAACACTTTCACTTGAGTTTCATCAGGTCCATGTAACAGAGTGGTTTACAGTTTGGTAATTGAAAATGCCTGCTTTTACGAGGCTGTTGACAGACTTTAGCAACTTGTTTGTATCACATGTAGTATTTGAGTCTGTTCCTGCTTTTGTGGAGCTCATATTCCTTCAATAACATTATGAAAACTCCATTACAGAACTTTTTCCATTCTCAGTTGTCATTATCAGTACTTGTATCACATGTAATATGAGAGGCTGTGCCCACTTTTATGTGGCTCATATTCCCTGAAATGCATTATAAAAGACCAATCTTATCTTGTCTGGCAAAAAAGATTACCGTGCCTGCTTATAAGAGGGTTATATAGATGATTGCTGTAACCAGTCCCCATTCTTCTTCACAATTAAAACATACCTTATTATATGCAGGACAGGCTGTCACTTAGAGCCACATTAGGTCGCACACATGTTTTTTAAATATATGCAGCCAGACAAACAGCTTACCATGGAAACAAGTCACTGTACTCATTTTTACATAGATCATGGATGTGTCCAAGTAGGAGAAAAATATAAGTCTGGGATCTTAGAACTTTTTGTATAAGCTTTTTGTCCCCATTGAGTAAAAAAATCCATCAAATGGTGACCTGCAGACTCTACTCTATGCTAAACCTTTACATAAATAAGTAACTCAGATCTTCTTTGAGCATAGGCAAACTGTGCCTATGCTGTAAAGAGTAAAGCATTATGGTCTAGGAGAACAATTTTTCTTCTTCAAATTACAGAAAGGTTGTTAAATACATGCCAAGAGGCTAGAACATCTATACCTGGTGGTTGTAGGTATTCTCAGTGAGGGGAAGAGTTGCTCTGGTCTCAGAACAATAATCAATGGTGTTGTAGTCTGGGGCTCTCACTATCAAGCCTTCTCCTGGGCCTTCATCCTCTTTTCAGGTTCCCAGTGGTGAAATCAGTACAAAAGAGCACTAGATAGTTCTGCGTCTTGCTACATAAAGGGATGGAAACTGGGAGGGATCAGATGGAAGGGCACCTAACCAATTTCCTGAGGGGGTGTGCCACGGGGCCAGTTTGGGGTTACATGGTGTAAGAGGTCGATGTAATCAGTCTGTAGGTGCTGGCTGTTAATCAAGGTAGGAAACTAGTATATGGCCCACTTTTCTCAATCCAAACAATGAAAGGAAAACTCAAGTCCCAAATGAATGGAAAGAAATATTTTCAAACATGACTGCTGCTGTTTAAAGTTTGTACACATCATGAGATCAGAAAAAAACAGACAACCTGTACAAGGTAGATTCAGTGATAAGGTATAATGCTAGTATCCAATACTCTTTTCTCAATCAAACCAAAGAAAAGAAGACCCAAATCCCAGTTAAGCATTAAAAAGCATTTCACAAAGCAAAGTGACTCATTTCCTTTATTAATAGTTCAGCAAACAAACTGGACCAAGGTACATACAGAGATCTGCAGCTCTACAGTATACCATGCACACTGTAATAGCTGCAGTTATTTTTATGTATGGAAAACAGTTAACAAGTTTAAAATCAGGGTGGCATACCACTGTCTGACTCTAGATCCCAAAAACAATCTAGTCAAACACTGCTGTGTTTTTTTTTGACCATGGAGGTTTCTAAGTTATTGCTTACTGAAATGGATGCAGGATAGTGCCCAGCACCACAGTTTTGTGTTATCATCTTGTAACTTGTCTATTGCAATGGGGTATGATCATTTACCAGTCTGAAGTGCCTACCTAACAAATCATATTTCAATGAAAAGAAGACACACATCATGGTTAAATACTCTCTCTGTCTCAATGGCACACCTTTTGGCTGACAGAGCACACAGGGTGCTCCTCATCCTGAATCTCTAGGGACAGTACAACTCCAAAACCTACCTCTGATTCATCCATATGTAGTATAAATTTCTTTAGTATACAGTAGGTTCAAAAGTACTGGGCAATTAGTCTGTAGACCATTACAAGCCTAGCAAAAAAACTTTATTTGAAAGTATCCCATAAACACGAGGAGGGTAAGAATGATCAGATGGGGGGGAATTTGAGGCAGCACACTGAAATATATATATTTACCCTGAAAGTGGGAAAGGTCCTACTGTGATTGACAGTAGTGGAAGTTTGTCCTAGAGGGAAAGGGATCTACCACACCAGTTTGGCAAACTTATTTGTTGATGAAAGTTTAGTTCCTTTGTCTAAGTATTTGAGATTCTATTTTCTCCACAAAGGAATAGGAAGTCAAAGAGGTTTGGATCTATGATTACTAAAAAAGCTAGACACAGATCTCCATTGAAGAGACTATAGTAGAATAAGTACACAAAGAAGGCTGCCAGGCTGTCCTGATAATGATTTTTGAGGCCACACTGACCTTTTTATTTATGAATCTCTGATATCTGTCAGTGTGAGTAATATATTTAGACAAATACATGACAAAGGGGTACTATATTCAGTTATGGGTTTGGTGAAATATGAGTAAAGGGGAATTAAGACTTCTTTGAATCTAGTAAAGGTGTCTTTGGAAATCAGATGAGCCAGAGAGAAGCATTTCTGAACCAATAGGGAGAAAAAATGGTTAAAAGATAAGGAGTTATCAACAAGAGTGCCTAGATCCTTATAAAAGTGTCTGATTAGTGTTATGGTACATGAAAATGTTTTGTTTACCAAACTGAACTGTGCTACATTTCTTCACATTCAATTTGAGACCATTATCCTTGCATCAATTGTTAACATGATCCAACCCATATTGAAATAATTGTGAATTAGTGGCAGATGAAATAACTGTAGGCTATTTACAGTTATCTGCAAACACAGATAACCATAGCCCATATATCTTGACCTGAAGGTTTGAGAAATTGATTCCTAACATGAGAGGGCCCAACACTGAGCCCCGTGGTAACACTGTTATTTTTTTTTTGTTTGTTTTCAAGCATGAGTTCTATCAGGCAACTAGTTAGCTATCCACAACATAATATAAAGATTTGTATTCAAATTTACTAGCCAGTGAATAATGTCTGGATAGGAAAATAGTGTCATATGCATTGGCCAGGTTTAGATATGCTGTATTTACTTCCTAACTGCTGTTTACTACTTTAGTTTCTTTTTAAAAGAAATTAATGAGGATAGCAAGGCAGGACCTTCCTTTGACAAAGCTAAATTGATGAGAGTCCAGGGTTAATAGACCCTCAGTATTCAAATTAATGATATCTGAGTTAGTGTACTCCATAGCTGAAAAGATGAGGCTTGTGAAACTAATGGTTCTATAGTCACCAGAGTTTGGGGTCAAGCCACTCCTGTGTAATGGCATTGCGATAGCTGCTTTCTAGGCCTCAGGAATGTAGCTAGAAGAAAGACTTAGATCAAAAAGGATAAGTAGTAGTTCTTATAAGACATATTTGGCACTCTTAATCAGGCAAACTGGTACATTGCCAATGCTTATGGATGAGGTGTTCTTAGTTTTTGAGAAGGTTGAGAGAATGTGTTCCATAGCAATTTAAAGAGAGTGGCTGGGATTGTGGAGTTTGAGGATTAATTATAACTGTGGGTGGAGTAACATTTGTACTAAATTTGTCAGCCAGGATATTAGCCATTTCCTTTGGGTCAGAGTGCATTATAGCTCTGACCATTGTTGGTGTTTGTTCTTACTTCCTGACATAGTTAACAAAAGATTGGTAGATTTTTGGTTTTAGTGACTCTTTTAAGTTCCCACTCAGCTTTGGGCTTCCTGATGGCTCTCTTGAGCTCTTTAATAGTTTGCTTAACTGTGTTCTAAAAGTAGGTAGAAGAAGATCTCTTCTAAAGATTAAAGAATTTATTTATACTGGTATTTCACCATAGGTCCTTTTTAAAATTCCCATTATATTTGGTGCAGATAGGGACTGCCTTATCAATATTTCTATTTAATAACTCATTAACTTTGGCTCAGAACATAATATCCATTTAACTCATTAAACACTCGGTCTTTCTTATGAAGCCATTATACTTTGATATCAGTTTTTCTTTTTGTAAGCTCTGCCAAAGGGTAGGTAATAGTTCTAAAATTAAGTAGGCATTTTGTGTAGTACCCACCTAGTCCAAGAAAAGATTTCACCTGTCTTTTAGTTGTAGGTATTTAGCCAATTCTGTTTATGGCCTTTATTTTTCTAGTTTAGGTCCTTCTACCTCTCTTTCTATAAGGTGCCTCAATACTCAGTTTGGTTTTACTACAATTCACAGTCAAACCTATATGTCTTAATTCTAACCTAAGTGTAAATAGAGGGTGTTCCAGCCCTTTGAATGAATAACCATGTCATCCAGGTGGCAACAATATACTGAGCATGAGACATTATTATTTTAGCCACTAGTTTTTGAAAAGTGGCTGGAGCTCCTTGTAGAACAAATGGAAACGTACTGAAAAGCACAAAATAAGCCATCCATCCTTCCATCCATCCATCCATCCATCCATCCATCCATCCATCCACAACCCCTTTTTCCCATTTTTACACATGGGGTTGGGGTGTCACTTCAACAGTGACAATCATCTAGAGCCAAGGTTTACATTGCCAGGTGGCTACCCTGCTGTGGTAGTTTTTCCACACTACACATTCACATGCACACTCACACCTATGTCCAATTTAGAGTGTCCAGTCCACCAACTGCATGTCTTTGGAAAGTAGGAGGAAACTGCAGCACTAAGAAGAAATGCATACAAACACATTGAGGAAATGCAGACTCTGCACAGAAGACACCCCACCTATGAATTGAACCAGGGAACCGCTAGTAGTCAGGCAACTACATAATCCGCTTAGCCACTGCGACCCTTAAAAATTTATATGGAACTGGGAAAGAAAACAACAACGACATCATCACCACAATCACCCCCCCCCCCCCAAGAAATGAGAGAAATCACCATATTTTCATAAGCTAGCTATGAAGATCCCGAACAGAGTGAAGATGTTGAATAAACAGAAGAGGTAAAAGAAATAGTATGAAATATTAATACAGTGGCTCTGAAATGGAATGAAATGACATCAAGTAAATTAAGAAAAAAATAAGAAAAGCTCCTACATGGAAAACACCATGTCTAGATTTTGTAACTGGATTCTAGTTACGGTACAAAGACTTTTGCATAATGGCTTATCCTTTAGTAAAAGTAACTTGTATACACATCTCAAAATGCCACTAACATGGTTAACAAGAGGAAAGACTATTTTCTTTAAAAGCTGACTTGTAAGTCATGCTGAGAACTATCAATCAATAGCTTACCTTCCAGTAACATGGCTTGTGTACTAGAAATTATGCAGATAGAGTTTACAGTCATTTAGATAAAAATATAATTATAGCAGTAGAAAAGAAAGGTAAAATAAAATTATATCGAACAAAGGGTCATCTTTTGCTGAACAAAGTCATACTAGAGAGCTCTAAAAATGCAGAACCTAAGTATGGCATATCACGGATAGATTGCAAAAAATAATTTGGCAGTAGTCCATATTTTTGGTTTATAGAATGCTTACAGATGTATAA
Organism: Protopterus annectens; assembly: GCF_019279795.1. Taxonomy (NCBI): domain Eukaryota; kingdom Metazoa; phylum Chordata; order Ceratodontiformes; family Protopteridae; genus Protopterus; species Protopterus annectens. Next base: position 728,021,318 of record NC_056731.1, read on the forward strand.
AATGTATCATACATTGAAAAAGTAAATATTAGTTACTATGAAAAAGTTGTAAATCATTTTACAACTGAGTCATGAAAAAGGCAAATTACCATTCCTGGGATAACATGTCAAAGAGGCATGATCCAGGGTGATTCTTTGTCATGGCTCCCATTTTGCTTTGCCTTTAAACTACTTAAATTAACAGTCTAAGCTATGGCTGCAGTCTTAGTTCCTGAAAACAATCTTACCACATGACATCAACAAACAGAAAGATCCCACATACACCAGGATCTTCACCATGCAATACTTTAAACCTTCTTTGAAGGAGGACAATGGAATATATGCAAATAACCATGTTAGTCTAAGGCTTGTGAATCTCCACAGACTTTTTTCTATTTCAAAAGTTTTTAATTGTGTATTTATGCCTTTAAATCCAAACACCATTAGTTGTATACATGATATGCTTCACCCTTTCTATGGGGTCACCAGTAAAGCATAAAAGGTTAGTTTTACAATTTTCAAAAAATGTCATCTGTAAAACAAATTGATGTCCTAAATCTTAGGGCGATTGCACAATATCCCAAAAATTATCATGTCATGTCTACAGTAGGTGGGGATAGGCTTTAAAGGCCAGAAATCACCATTAAACACTTAGCACAAAGCCAGTGGTCATGGCGAGATTATATCTATTGTAATCTGAAGGAGGTGTGGACTTCCTTGAATCTGATGCTACATAGACTTCTGCAGTCATGGGACTGCATACATATTTGCTATCATTGGCAGATATAAACAGAGTAAAAGTTCTATAGTATGAAAAGAAGAAGTCCACGGTGACATCATTGCTCAAACAAGCAGCAGCATTTTAGAAAGGATTGGGAATGCAAAACAAACTAGAAGTAGACAAAGATCAGGAAGCAACAGAAAGTGCAAAAAATAAATGAAAGAATATAAAAATTATAGCCAGAAGAAAGAGAAAGACAGTAGGAAAGCCCACAATTAAAATGACAAATACAGAGAACTGGTGAAAAAAATACGTTGCTAAAGATTTGCTGTGTGAATGACTAATGGGAGGTGAACTTGAAAATGAAAGGTTAATAATGCCATCTCAGGACATTACACTACATACACACTAGTTTATAAATTCTATGGAAAAATTGGGAGGTATAACACATATAGGTTTTCTAGTACAGAACTAGAAGCAGTCACATATCTTGTTATAGGGATGTGATGCACTTATGGCTGAGAGCCTGTATACTGAAAGGCACAATAATGTAGTACGACTGTTGCATCGGGTATTTTGCAACTTCGAGTTGGGGTTTCTACATTCTACTTTCTCAAACATCTCCTTCGGGTTCATATACCTTGTCCTACTAAATTTGGGTTCTCTAGAGATAAACTTGTTTGTGTCATCATTCACTGTAACACTCCCCCGTATTTCCTGATAATATTCTCTATGTCCAAAGATGCTGATGAATAAGTGTGTATGAAAGCCGAACTGTGATCTTCCTCATCTTGCTCACTAGTTATGTATACCTCATTGCCTAAACCTAGAAGGGGATTGTATTTTTGTACCCTTTCTCTTACTACTTCTTCCACCAGACTGTCTATCAACCAGCTTGCATAACTCCTTTGTATAAAAAGTTCTCTAATAAATTTTATTTCCTGATGAAATGTATCTGGTTCACTACACATCCTTGAGGCCCTGATCAATTGCCCCTAGACAATCCCCTTCTTTTGTGTTTGTTAAGAAATGTATCTAATGATGGGTTGGTTTACACTGCTTTTTTTATATTTAAATGGTTGATCTACTGTTGTAAATTTGTTCTGAAGAAGCCTGGGAGTGTTCCGGGTGAAAGCGCTTAACTTTTTTATCTGTTACTGATTACTTTTGATAGTACATTGCTCTGCTTTATCGGTTTGGAGCCTCTTTTTTCTGATTTTCGTGGTTGTGTCACTTGGAGATTTCTTGGTTGTGTGTTGGAGGCACCATGTCAGAGAGAGGAGAGGTTTTACCAAAACAGGAAAGTGTGTTTAAAAAAAACGAGGCTAGGATTGAGAACACCCTGGTGACGAGAGAGGAATTTAATAGACTTATGGATATGCTCACACAGATTGCTTCCAACCAATCTGTTATCCTGAGCTCAGGTCTTTCATGGTTGCCTGGTAACCAGCAACAGTTTTTTGGTGGTGTGAACAGCCAATCAGTATTCACACAGTTGAGAGGTGCCATGCGAGGTGAATAGAGGTCGAGGGGATTACTGCCATGGTGGAGAAGCGCTCGCAAACTGAAAATGCTGGTTCTTCAAATTTAAACACTTCTAACACCAATGGAGACATTTACAACAGTTCAGGTGGGTTTTGTTTTGAAACTTGGACTGGTAAGAGATTTACCTTCACTGAAGCTAGCCCTGAACACCCTGAAACAAACAAAACTTTTTGGACATGTTAAACTCTTTCAGGGACAGTTTACTGGCTTTGAAAAATGTGCAAATGGAAACTGATTATCTGAATGAGTGCATTTTAGTCAGAAGAGTCCTGGAATGACTTTGGTTTATAAAATATCCAAATAATGTGGAACTTAACAGTACTTTTCACAAAGAACTATTAGAACTGTTTAACAACTTTGGGGTGAAAATGTTAAAAATTATGGTTAGAAATTATGAAATGAAAAAAGAAAAATTGTTGAAGGATGTGAATGTTTTACACAATCATATTACTATTGATTTTATGTTTAATGTGGAAAAAGCTAAAGTATGCCAACGTGTTCAAAGAAATTGATCTGCATTGCAACAATGTTATTAATAAAAAGAGTATAAAACTGCACAGGGATTTGATGGAATACAGGGAAATGAGAGCTTTCCCATCCCCTAAAAAGACTTTGAATTATGTTTCTAGGGAAATGGGAACAGAGGTTGATACTGATGTAAACACAGCCAGTATATGAATGGTGAGGTCTCCCCGGTACCCCCATTAGAGGTTTCTCCCCTGAGAAGAAGCAAGCAAATTGCCCAGAGGCAGGTTCAAAACAACAAGAGAGGCTACAATCATTTCAGGGGAGTGAGAGGCAGAGGAAGGGGATGGGAAAAGGAGAGAAACCAATACTGGAAAAACAATTACATGAGGGACCTGCAATGGGACCATTGAGAGTGGTTTTACATAGTCCAGATGATATAGTAGTAACACATTCAGATATATAGAATAGATTAGGGAATTTCAGTATTTTTAATTACACAGACTTGAAAATTAACAAACAACATTTTGAATTGTTTACTAAAAGTATTCAGTATGTTCCTGCAAGACCTGTGAGTTCAGTAAAAACTTTAATAGATGTCAAATTGTTTTTGCAGAAACTGAACTTGATTTTGTTTTTTAAAGGAGAAATGAACACCAATCTTGGTTTGAATAGAAGGAGCATTTTTAAACCCCCCTCCCCTTAACCCTACTCTAAAATTTTTTGAAGAACTAGTGGAGAGAGACAAAAGAAAGTTGAAACAGAATACAGCTAGTAATTTTAGTGAAATCGAAAAAGAAATAGTACAGACTCTCTCACATACTAAATGTAGGGTTATGAAACCTGACAAAGGGAGTGAGGTAGTCTTAATGGATTCTATCGATTATGAGTCACATATGTTTAAAATTCTCAGTGATGATTCTAAATACGGTATTGCTTCAAAAAATGAAATCACTGTAGCTTATTCCAAGATTGACTATTTCCTGAAAGAACATTTTTTGCAGGGAACAATAGACAAAAGGTTGTTTGATTTCTTATATGTTGCTAAACCACATATTCCAACTCTGGTATATCTAAAATGCACAAGAGTATTGAGAACCCCACATTTTGGCTTACTGTAGCAGGGACTATTTCAATCAACGAGCCCTTGGCATTGTATGTTGACCATCATTTAAAGAAGTCTGTTAATTTTTTGACCCACATTTCCAGGGATTCCTGGGATTTTTTGAAAAAATGTTACAACTGATAGGTTTAACAAAGACCTGGAATTTGTTACTATTGACGTGGTAGAACTGTTTCCTAGTATACCACATATTATGGGTTTAGAATGGTTTCAAGAGATTTTACTGGAAACAGGATATCTGAAACTCTACCAAGTCAACCTTATGCTGGAATTTATGGAAACCATGCTAAGGAGCAATTACATGTTTTTCAACAGGGAATATTATAAGCAGGAACAGGGAGTAGCAATGGAGGCCACCTGTGCCCCCTTATATGCTAATTGTGTATTATACTACTGGGAAAGGAAATTTATTTTTAACACTGAGTGGTCCAGGTACATTGCGTTTTACACTAGGTTCCTGGATGACATTTGTCTTTTTTGGCTAGGTCCCAGTGACAAACATGTTGAATTCTTAAGTTATATTAACAATATCACAGAATTTTTGAGATTCACACATAATTCATCCATTCAGAATATTAATTATTTGGACGTCACTATTTACAAAGATTATGGAAACAATTGTTTTCAATCAAAGATTTCTCGGAAACAGACATTTTCTAATCCTCATTTACATTTTAATAGTGGACATCCTTTTTCACAAAAAAGGGGATTGTCAAGGGGAAATTGATCAGGGCATGAAGGATATGTAGTGAACCAGATACATTTCAGAAGGAAATTAAATTTATTAGAGAACTTTTTATACAAAGGGGTTACTCAAGTTGGTTGATAGTCTGGTGGAAGAAATAGTAAGAGAAAGGGAATGAAAATACAATCCCCTTCTAGGTTTGGGCAATGAGGTGAACATAACTAGCGAGCAAGGTGAGAAAGATCACAGTTCGGCTTTCATACACACTTCTTCCTCAGAATCTTTGGACATAGAGAATATTATAAGGAAATACTGGGGAGTGCTTGCAGTGAATGATGACACAAAAAAGTTTATCCCTAGAGAACCCAAATTTAGTAGGAAAAGGGATATGAACCTGAAGGAGATGTTTGAGAAAGTAGACTGTAGAAACCCCAAATCGAGTAGTAGGAGAGTTGGTACATTTAGGTGTGGGTTCTGCAACCAATGCACTTACATGGATAACAAGGAGGAGATTTACTTGAAGGCTATGGATATTTTACTAAAGTCTTACTGGCATTACAACTGCAACAGTATAGGGGTAGTTTATCTTGTTACATGCGAAGCATGTCCCAGCTTCTACATAGGCAAGACTGAGAGGAGTTTGAGGAAATGGGCATACGAACATTCATATGACATAACACGCGAAAGGGAGACCAGTGCCTTGTTTAAGCACTCTAAAATTGTAGGAATGCTAAATTCAGATTTTTTTTGGTAGAGCAAATTCTTCATGACCCTAGGGATGGTTGTTGGGAAGCCAGATTAGATTATAGGGAATCATTCTGGCAAATCAAACTAGATGCAGCCAAACCCCTGGGGATGAATGACCATATCAGTATCAATAGTGTTCTTAGGTTAAGGGCTGCTAAATTATAAGACATAGTTTAGCACATATATATATTTCTTCTTATTAGAATGATTTTTAAGTACAATATATAGTTATTTAGCATTTAACATTTTGCATATTTTATTTTGTATGTTTTCTACATTACATTACAGGGTTAACAGTTTTTATTTATTTGGGGGTGTTTTTTAAGAAATGTATCTAATGATTGGCTGGTTTACACTGCTTTTCTTATATTTAAGTGGTTGATCTTGTGTTGTAAATTTGTTCTGAAGAAGCCTAGGAGTGTTATGGGTGAAAGCGCTTAACATTTTTATCTGTTACTGATTACTTTTGATATTAAATTGCTCTGCTTTATCGGTTTGGAGCCTCTTTTTTCAAACATTACAATGTACAAGTAGCTAAGAAGCACTGGAAGCATGAACCACAAATAATTGCTGAAAATGAAGAAGAATTAATCACATGGAATTAGCCAATACAAACAGTCAAAAGAGCAGTAGCAAGAAAAATTGATATTGATGTCAAAAAATAAAGGGATTTAGAAGCATGAATTGCTGAAGTAACTTCACTTACCAACTGTAGTGTGTTGCATATTAACAGAAATAAAGTTATAAAATACCAGGATATGGAAGCAGAAAAAATCCATATAGTTGCAATAGCTATAGGAGTAACAGGGTGAATTAAACAAATTCCAAGCAGACATAAATATGTTACAGATACAGGTAACTTTATGTGCATGGCAGAAGGAGGCAGTCCTGGGTGCAGTTCCAACTGATGTGATGAAAATCAAGATCAAAGCAACACTGATGTCACAAACTTTAATTGCACTGTAATTTAGGGATCTGATCCATTCCTGTCATTTTATTAGTAACTCAATATGGAGAATTTAACTACGGAGAATTTAACAAATGTGGGAGAGTCACAAGGAAGGAGGATAAGATAATAAAGGACCAAACTTAAAACTAATGGCTAGGCACACAACAAAATAAATAATAATCAAGTGCCTAGGTATTCAAGAGACTACTCAGACCAGTAATATATGTTAAGTGCTTTCATTCATTTAATGCATGAACTTCATCAGAGCAAGATGACAAAACATTCAAAAAAACATTTAAATAGTAAATCATATATCAAAGTTCAACCAATAAAAATAAAGTACAAAGTAACAATTTGGTGAGGAAAAAAGATTCAAAAGAGTGAATAAAAGGTGGAGACTAATAAATACGTCTATCCCCTAACATACATTTAATATTTATGAGGTCATTAAGCCTTGGTAGCTGATCAGTCCTTAAAAAGATCTGACACCTTAGTTCCTTAATTTCAAGTTTAGTATTAAAACCATCAACAGATAAATAGGGATCAACAGACTCTAAAACAAGAAACGCAAACTTTCTAAAATTCTGGCATTCTTTGGCATGCTTTGTCAGGGCATTTGTCAAATCCCTTCTCTTAATGCCAGCATAATGTTCATAAATTCTTTTATAAAGGGCTCGAACAGTCTTGCCCACATAATAACATCCACAATTTGTGCAGAAAGCCAAATAAACAACCTCAGCACTTTTACAACTAAATCTTTTATTACTGTAAATTGTTTTACCTAAATGCTTAAAAAGAAACGTTGTGTAGAATGGATGAACATGCATTGGTTGCAATTGTTGCAGGGGTATGTACCAAAAGGTCCCTGTACCACCATAAATGTGGTGACTTCCCCAAATTCGAGCAAAGATTTAATGGTAGATGTTCTTTTATAAATAAATTGGTGGTGATCCCCACCATTCATGCCAAATCACTGTTTCCTAAAATCACCTTCCAATTATCACACATAATCCTTTTAATATTTTGTGAATCGATACAAATAGGGATGGGAAAGCAAAGTCTAGTGTTATCATTAGTAACAATATTGTTTTCTTTGGGGGTAAATCCATTGAGTAAAATACTGGGATACTTATTGCTTCATTGTCCAATAATTTCATTCCTAATCTTATTTAACATAGACTCTGACTATCCCCTAACAAGAAACATATTAGTCAAATTGAAAGCTTCCTTAACTAAGAACTCATCAGAACTAATAACTCTGCTTAAATGAATTATCTGCCCATGGACAATATTGGTTTTCATAAAATTAGGATGCATAGTCTTAAAGTACAGATAATTATTTGAAAATGTTTCTTTATGATAGATGATAATAAAGAAGATTTAGCTTCTACAGCCATAGATATACAGAGATAAAAAAAATAGCAGTTGTACCAGCACCACTAAGGTTAAACACCATCACCTTTTGAATTAATCTCATTAAGAAAAAGAGACAGATCATCCTTAGAGTCACATTAAAATGAAAAACAAATCATCTATATATCTCCCCTGTATAAGGAGAAATGTTTAAAACCTTCTAAGTTAGACAAAATGGTAAACTCCCACCAACAAAGGATACAAATGGCAAAAGCAGGGGCTATATTAGCACACATGACTGCTGATAAATCTTGCCATCTAACAGAAAAAATTGTTGGTAAGAGCCAAGTTTAATAATAAACAAACAGTATTAATTTTGACCTAATCGCAAATCAGTAAAATGACTTAGAAATTGTTTAACAAAAAGAATAGCTAATTCCTGGTAGATAGACGTATATAAAGAGGAGAAGTCTATAGTAATCAACATTGTTTCCCTAACAGAAAAAAACAGCTTCTTAATAAATCCAGAAAAACCCAGGAATCTTTATGAAAAATATGTTTTTGTCATGAGAGGGTTCAAAGGATTATCTAAATAGAAGGTCAAGGTGACTGCCTTGCTTTTCTTGGTGGACACTCTAGGTCTGAATGGAGGATTAGGCACATCCTTATGTATCTTTGGTATTCCAAAAAGAATACCCAATTGAGTTCCTCCACCAGAAGAAACTCAAAAGTAGGAAGATCAATATACTTTTGGTTAAAAAGTTCAAAAAGACAGTTCTTAATATTACAGAAACTCTTCAAGGCATAATCCTATCTAATCAGCAGAATTATAATCTATGGTGCTCATAATAACCAATCCATTTTCATTATCAGCTTTCATAAAATGGTAATTTCTACAGTTTCTAGGGGATTTCAGGGCATCAGATTAATTCCTATGCAAATTGAGAATTTGCACTGGGATTTTTTAGGAGCCAAAGTTTGAATATCTTGCTCACTAAACTCCAGAAAACATTTATGGTAGATAAAACCGACAACAAGCAGTACTCTGGAAAAACTCGCTATCTGACCACCTTCCTATCTCTCTAGGAGTACCACAAGGCTCTATCTTAAGTCCACTTCTATTTTCCATCTTTATTAATGACCTTCAATCAGCTAATCCCCTATACTACCTGCATTCAATATGCAGATGACTCTACTATAATCTGTGCAGCTACCTCTCAAACTGAACTTCAGTCTCTTACCCAAAAAGCCTTCAACACAGTAGAACAATGGTTCTCTCAATGCTGCCTACTCCTCAACCCCAAGAAAACTAAACTGCTACTCTTCTCACCAACAAGAAAGCACACCCCTCTACATTTCACTGTCACTTCCAACAACAATACTAGTATCTCTCCTGACGCCACCACAAAATTATTAGGAATTACAATAGACAGTAATCTTAATTTTGAGAATCACATTAACTCTACTATGAAATCTGTGAACAAAAAAATAGGAACCCTATACAGAATCAAACCCTTTCTTACTCCAGATACTAGAATTACACTAGCCAGAACTCACCTTATTTCTACTTTACTCTATGCATGCCCTATTTATACCAATCTCTCTAAAAAAAAAAAAACCTCTATAAACTAGTTATATCCTACAATAACATTGCTAGATTTGCTACCGGATCCCCTTTTAGAACCCATCACTGCCTTAATCTAAGACAACTAGGTTGGCTTGAACTTCCCAATCAGCTTGAACTACAACTTATAATAGCCCACAAAACCTTGTACCAACCCATTAAAACTCCAATACTCTCTAGCCTTATTACCCCTTATCATAACCTGAAACATCTACGCTCTTCTAACAAACTTTTGATCAATACTACTAAACCCAATAACTCTGCAGCAGACTGCTTGTTCTCCAACTCAGTGGGAAAACTATGGAATAAATTACCCTCAGACATCTCATCTCTAACTTCTCTCCCTATTTTTAAGAAGAATCTCAAAAAGTATCTCAATAAAAAATGGTTATGCCCCTGCACTAACACAGACTAACCTTGCTCTTCTTTTCCTGTCTTACTTACACAGACTAACCTTGCTCTTCTTTTCCTGTCTTCCTACCATCCCCTTTCTCCCAACTATATCCAATAACTCGGTCTTCTTTTCCTGTCTTCCTGCCTTCCCCTTTTTCCCAACTACATCCAGTAACTCAGTAGGGGACTTTCAACACCTCAACTTAACACTAAGATATGAAATAAAAGACCCACAGACAACTTATCCCTGATGTTTCTCCCTCTCTTTCACAACACTATCTCTCTCTCTCTTTCATAAGAGTAACTCTTTAGTACCTCTATTAAAATGATCAAATCCTTATATTTAATCTATACTATCTCTGATACCTTCCATTCCTCCTTCCCTAACTTTCTTCCTTATACCTTTTCCATCTCTCCTTTTCCTCCTTTCACACTTAATCTTCTTCTCATACATTAATGTTTTTAGATTATATTATATTGTAGAGTATCGTGTTATGCACATCACATACTTTTTGGTTTTGTATATTTCATATGTGTTTAAGGAATATTGTGTTATGCACATCAAGTAGTATGTAATTTTTGAATACTTAAAAGGAAATCTGCACATTTCAAAAGAAAAAATTGCTTTCAGCATTATATCTGTTACTACTTTTATTGTTACTCTCTATCAATCTGTTACTACTTTTATTGTTACTCTCTATCAATCTGTTACTACTTTTATTGTTACTCTCTATCAATCTGTTACTACTTTTATTGTTACTCTCTATCAATCTGTTACTACTTTTATTGTTACTCTCTATCAATCTGTTACTACTTTTATTGTTACTCTCTATCAGTCTGTTACTACTTTTATTGTTACTCTCTATCAAGCTATGTATTAATACTTTGGAGCTTTTCTCCCCTGGCCTCTACTGAAAATGGACATATATCCAGCTAGACTAGCCCGGTCAACAAATGTAAAATAAAATAAAATAAATAAAAAATAAATAAATAAATAAAAATAAATAAATAAAAAGTTTAGGATTTACCTGGTTGTGTTTCCTAAGGGACCAATCAACATCAGAAGCAGCTTTTATTCCATCAAATGCAAATGTTAAATTTAGCTTATTAAGAAAAAGTTTCAAATCAATAACAATGTCAATACCATTAACTCTAGAAGACAGAATAAAAGAAAATCCCTTCATTAAAATATTCGTTAGATCAACATTCAAAATTACATAGCTCAAATTGAAAATTTTGCACACTGGGGCTACTTACTTCACCCTCTCCCCCTCTTCATAGCACCATGATTGGCACCTCCTCTCCCACATGTCTGTTTCAAGTTTACATTAGGAGACCTTAACTGAAAAGGGGGAACATAAGTAGATGGAATGATACCATCATTTGAAATATTCCAACAGGAATAACATTCAGAATAGGATTAACTGATTCACCATTATTGACCACATTTGTCATTAGATAAAGGTATAAACTCACACATGTCCACTAAATTAATAGGAACTGTAGTGCTCACAGTATTAGCAACAGATACATTAGAAGTGCTCCCAGATTCTTTAGAAGTAAATTGCTTAAGAACATAAGCTTGATTATTAGCATACACTAAAGAGTTTTTGGCAAGTTTATTCCATTTTCTTTTGATCAAAGTAACAATATGTCTTTGATATTTAGGACCAATTCCATCATACAGTGATTTAAATGAAAATAAATTTCCATCATTTAAAATCACTCTTTTGAGTTTTTAAAACTTGTGCTCTAAGCTGCCCAGCCTTCTCTTTGTTAAACTTAATTAATAACTTAAGCACTTCTATGCCCGTGTTGTTATATCATGTGACCAATTCATTATAAATCCAATCATTTGAGGCTATACCACTGGGAAATGAAAACACCTGAGCCCCAAAGGGACTTGTCTAAACTCAACACTTACCTTCAAATAAAAAATATCATATTCAAGAGATGACAACTTGAAGAGTTTCTTTTCCAGTTCAAAAATGTTAAGCTTACAGTTAGTAGGTAGTATTCTCGTGCATCAACGTCTGCTTGTTCTTTTGAATGTTTTGTCATCCTGTGCTGAAGTTTGTGCATTAAATGAATGAAAGCACTTAATGTATATTACTGGTCTGAGTAATTGCTTCAGTACCTAGGCATTTTGTTTTTTATTTAAGGAGGATAAGATGTCCCATTCACATAAGTGAAAAATAGTATTGGTAATTCAAACCAGTGTTAAGTGTTGAATGAAGGACATGTGACTCTTCATCTAATTCTTCTACAGATTTAATAGGCCTAGGGGTTTTCACATGACTTCTCAGTCAGGTTTTCCTAAGCAGATTGTATAGCGGGCTGTAGTGTGAATCTTATTCAAGTGACATCTTGATTTGGTGGGCATGGCCAATAATGACAGTGCAATCAGATTTTATGTGAGTCAGTGAAAGTACCCTGAAAATCCTACTTTGTGCACATCTTCTTAAATAGTTTTTGGTTTATATAGCTAAATTAACACATGGCCAAGACCATTTACTCCATCTTTGAGTGTACCATTTATTTATATATGAATATATGTTAGGAATTTGACAAGTGAAAATGAATGTGAATGCTGTATAATGGTTATGATAAACATGTAAAGTAGCAAGAAGTGATAACCTTCTAAGACAAATACATATATATATATATATATATATATATATATATATATATATATATATATATATATATATATGTATATATATATATCCCACTAATGAAACACTACATATCCATAAGTTCCCTCTCTTTAAAATAGTGGGATGCTTTTATATTTTTCAGACAAGCACATGCCACATAGCCATAGATATGCACTGATTGAGGTAATATCTGGTGTCTTTCTGGATCCCTAGCTAAGGTTATTCCTTAGGGTGAAGTGGAAACAATCCAGGAATAATTTAATGTCACATTAGGTAGTCAACTGTTTTCTGTACTTCTAATAATTTCAACCATTTTGTCTAGTGACGATTATTGTATTTTGCTGAAATCTATACAATGCAACAAATTAATAACATAACTTTGAAATATAAGAAATGATATACAAGTCAAAATTCTGTTGGTGAATATTTTAGAACTGAGTTTAATAGTGAAAAATAGTTAATACAACGGACACAGAAGCAAGCCAGACCCACACCTTTAAAATTTGTAATGTCGTAGTGAACAATAAATTCCTTGCTTGCAAGTTTGAAACCTGGAAAAAGAATAAACATAGATTTAATTACTTCAGCTAATTAGTGTGTGATATTCATTGTGAGAAAGATGAAGAAAGGAAATCCTGTACCTAGAAACAGAAATGTGGTCATAAAAGCAACATATCTCACATTTAATTACATCTTTTACAAAATCTAATAATTTTGATGTTAGTACTGTTTACTCACAAAGCTAGTCAATTTCTTTACATGAATTAAAATGGTTGACATTATGAACTGAATAACTTGCATACCTACATATGGTTAAAAAGAAAAATACAATGCTCATTATTTGTGAAATAGGATTACCTTAAAACTGGAGAGTACAGATGCCAATGAGATATCCATGGCAAAGCAGTTTAAACAGCTTAATGGTTCTATTCATCAATTTATAGAGCGCTTGTATTAAAAGAAACAGGCAAACATTTAAAATTCTTTCTCTACAGTTTGAAGATTAAAATGCTGAAAACTCTTATATAAACTGTTATGATCCTTGTGAGATGAGACTTTCAGTGCATGTAGGGAATAATCAATGCTACAGCTCTTTCTGAATGGAAAGCAGAAAAAAAAAATTATCATAAAAAAATTAAACTGTACTGAATTGATCTATTCTTAATCCAGAAGGAAGAATGGAATGTAACATACATGACAATGCATGTGATGATATATTTTATAAAACGTGGACAAAAACAACAGCTGATACTATGTTTTAAACAGAACAACTGGTATCCCTTTACCTAACATATTATGTTGCATTTTATAAAAGAGAAATATAAATGTCTGCTAGCAAGACAATTAAAATAGATTATTTGTGTTAAAAGTGGGGACGTGGTGAGGCTTGGTGAGTGAAATGAGTTTTTTTTTTTTTTGAGGGTTGACTTGGTAGTTTGCAGGTTCTGTGAGGTGACAGGTTAATTTAGGTAGTAGTATAGGAATGAGGTGAGTGGTTGTGGCTGATTAAAAAATATTTTCTACCTACCACAGGTTTTGCCCGGGGGAGATGATTCAGTGTTGTTTGGTCCATAGGTTTAATAGCAGTGGACATTACCTTGCTTTGTGAGAGATCACTGTCATCACACTTGGTAATACTCTAAGAGTTTTAGGTGTTTCACAGCTGGAAGGGCTTTTGCAAAATAGTAGGAGTTAAAGAAGATGAACAGTAAAGAAGCACATGAGAACTTACTGTATTCATCTGGGTTTCCAAGAATAGGTATTGAATGGTGGTAATGGGGAGTTTAGGGTTTTCCTTATTTCATTAAGACCTGTGTATGTTATTGCTTTCTCAGTAGTTCCATTGGTTTGCAGTCGGGGTGGGAATGAAGTGACAAGTGGATGGACAGGTGTAGGAGTGCTGTCATTACATTTCCTTGCAGACAAGAATTTTGTTTCCTGGCATGCAAGGAGTTGAAGGAGTTAGTTCGTGGGAAGTAGTGAAGGGCATTTGCAGTGAGTGTGTCTATATTAAGACATCGAGTGATAGAAAGAATGAACACTCTTTTATCGAACAGTAATAGTCAAAAACACTGAATGCCGAACACACAGAACAGAGATTTATTTCCCTGGGAAAAAAAAAATCGCTGTTCTGTGTATTCCACATTTACTGCTTTTGGTTTTTAGTGTTTTATAAAAGAGCATTCACTCTTTTTATAATTTGACATCATGATATAGACTTGCAGTGGGTTCCTTTGGATGATTTAGTGGTGAGGACGGTTGCTTGATCCTGGTGGTCTTGTTGTTTGCTTTGTTTTCAGCCAAGCTGTAAGCCTCTGAGGGTTTTTTGCAGGCTGCAAGACTTGCTGTGCATGTGCAGTGTGTCCTTTGTCATTGGGGGTAGGTGGCATTGTGGGACGAGCATGCGGTGCTTTAAGTTTGTAGTTTTTAATGAAATATAAATCAACCGCAGAAGGTTCATGTTTGTGATGCACTTGTGGGTCAGTTCCTTATGGATCGTGGGCAATTTCTTGAGCTCGCTTGATGGAGGCCTTAGTTTGTCATTTCATAGTCATCATGGAGGATTTTAACAGACATTCGGACATTTGGTACCTGACTGCTTTTCGAGTTTGCAGTATGACCATTGAAGGACGTATGTAGACTTAACTGCGGTATGTCTGTATTTCAGAAATAATTGGTTACTGGCAAAAGTGGAAATAATGTCTTCAGTAACTTTTGTTTCTACAAACATGGCTTGTCTGTAGCAGGTTACATTATGGGAGTAGTCTATTTTGGAGCATTGTTGTTTGGGTAAAATGAGGTATATATTGTCTGCTGAACAGCATTTTTGCAGGTTTAAATGGGAAACTGATACACTTGGTTCTGACCTCCCCTTGTTTGGTTGTTGGGTGGTCTAGTTGCATGGAGGCTTTTCATTGTGGGGTTTGTGGGTTGTTGTTGCATTTGACAGGTCTTTTATGTGTTTACAGTTTGATAGAGACAGTGCATGGCATGTTGCCCAACTGTTCAGATTGTCTCAGAATGTCCAAAGATTTGGCCCGTATTTTGGGTCTGTTCCTAATAACATTTGTGGTTCTCTGAAAATCATTGGAATGATTGGAGGATTGATGTCACTAGATAATGACACACATTTAGGCTTCAGAAAGTTAATGTTGAAACATATGCTGTTATGCTAACAGCTTTCTAAGCTTAGAAGAGCAATTTTTGGCATATGACCCCAGTTTTGGGCCCTGTTCTCTCTATTTAGTCAGGCTTTATCTAGATTTCTGGCACTAAGAGGTTGAGAAGTACGCATTTTATTGATCGGATTGGTGGGTCAGTTTTGCTGGGGTAACACAAGTTCCATAGTCCTCCCTTTTGGGCTTTGCCACACTTCCATAGTTTGGCCCATTTTTTTTTCATGAAATTAAAGTTTTGGGAGCAGGAGGCTGTCTGATTAAAGCAAATCATTGAAGAGTCAGTTTGGGAAGTAGTGACAGACCCTATGGGATTTGTGTAGGTGCACAACCTGTTTTCGGCTGGATATGTTTGTGAGAGTTACACTTGAAGGTCAGCCCTATTTTGGGCCCTTGACCTGATTGTTTGTGGGCCTTGCTCAGATTTCATGCTTCAGGAGGTTCAGAGGTATGGCGCTAAGAGGTTGAGAGGTATGATAGCCATGGTGGCTGAAGGGGAAGAGCCTTGGTGATCTACTTGGTGGTTTTGAATAACTCACAACCTTCCAGCTTTGTGCAGTGGCAGTATCATAGCCAATGAGGTTTATCTGAGGCATCGTTATTGCTAATTCTCTGGAATGGAGAATATCACCCATCATAATGTGGGACAAAAGGGGCATGAGGTGAAATAATGGCTTTTTAGCAACATTACCTAGGATTCATTAGTAGGTAAAGAATCAATACATAGTAGAGGAAGGATAAACAATTTTATCTACTTCTAATTACTACAGTACTCATTGTGGTGTTTTTTTTTTGCAGATGTCACACACAAAACCAGATTGGTGGTCAAGAGACGCTGTTACAGGGGATCTACCCAGTGCTGGAGTGGTCTTTGTATGTGATGGGGCTGCAGATGGTGGTTTTGACAGATGCTGGCTGCTGCTGTCAGGGGTGTTTCAGAAGTTGGAGTGCTACGATGCTTCAGTTGCCAGAGTGGTGCACAATGAGGTCACAGTTGGGAGAATGAAGAATGAGCAACTGTCTAGCATGAGAGAAGTGCATTTGTAGGTAAGGGATTTTGCTGTGGCATGTTTTGGTTGCTGGAGTGGTATACGCTGAGGTCACAGGTAATCATACTTATTTGGTGCTCATTGAGGCAGGTCACTGCTGATGGGGTAGTGGGGGGGAAGTATGTTGAGGTAAGGTAAAGCAGGGTTGAGGATGGTTTCTGCGGTTTCTGGGAGGTGCTGTGGGGTGGGGGAAGTCACAACAATTATAGGAGCATAGGAAGTTACTAAGCTAATGGCTCTAAGGCCCTGACAAGATAGCCAATAATTATTTCACGTACAGCACTTGATGCCTTAGTCCAAGAGGGACATGGGTGGAAACTCTGGTGTGAATTTGTTAACCAGCTAGTTGTTCAAATAGTATTTGAAGTGGACCAGTGAGGTTTGACACAAAGTGGAAGGATCATTTTAAAGGTGTGGTATTTTCTGGGAGATAAATTTGTTTCTCAAACAGGTGTTACTACCATTTGAGTTGCACTTTGGACCGATAGGAAGTGGTTTGGTAAATGTATGACTTTTAAAAGTAGGTAGGGTTTGAGGGAGCATGGTAGGTATGCAGGTAGTTTTGGGGATATGTGGAGAATAGGGTGTTTGGTTGGCTATGTAGAAGTGGGAAGGCTTGACATGGCACTGTTTGGGATTCTTTGTAGAGGTAGGCCAGGTTTTACTTTTTTACTGTATGCAAGGTAACACATGGAATTATAAGCTTTGAGGAGAAGGCAGAGGAAAAGCAACAGATTAAGAATGTTCAGCCTTTTGGGCTGAAGTTACATGTTGGTTAGTTAATTGGGTTGGTTCAGGTGAGGGTTAATAAGCCGATGCACTGCTTTTTCATTAGGGTGCACCTTTGGAACATTTTGGTGGGATGGGCTTTTGGCAGATGGGTATTGTTGCTCATGGGGATTTGTATTTGTTTGTAAATATTACAGGAGTTGTAGTGTGGAGGGGCATAAGTTGGGGATCTGGTTTGTGCCTTGATGGACAGAAGAAAGGATGATTTAGGGGATGTTGAATATTTGAAGTTTCAATTTAATCTGGAGTAGAATGTTTAGTGGGAGTGTTTGGGATTAGGGTTCATCCGCATCTGTTTTATATGGCAGTGGTATGAGTTGTGTTCATGCTGCTAGAAGAGGTGTCAGGGTGCGTTAGGATTAAAGGTTTGTCATGGGTGTTTGGGGCACCCCCCCTTTTATATGGGAGGCGTATGGGCCATTGCCAGATTGGTTAACTTTGTGTTGCAGGAGTTTGGGGTACTTTCTGTAAGGAAGACATATGGTAAGCTTTTACCAGATTGGAAAAATTATGTTGCAGCAGCCTGTAGGAAGTAACTGAGTGGGAAAGATTACTTGTTTGTCGGGTTTGGGAGCAAGTTAAGGCAGTTTAGTTGGTCAGAAGATTTGGTTGTGAGTACTGTAGTTGCACAGGTGACAAGGCTAAATGAACTTACTAAATCTTGGTCATGGGGTCGAAAGGTTAGCATAGATTGATAGGTTCATAGATTAGTACTAGGCTAATTGCCCTTGCGAGCCATTTTAAGCCTAGCCAATTGATCCCTTGTGAGACTCAAACCCTGCACCTTGTGTTTGTAAGGCAAGCACCTTAACCATTAGGCCACCCTCCCAAGATTGGCAGCTTTTGGCTATTGTCAAGATAGGTGTTGTGGGGGCTGGTGTTTGAGAATGGAGGCACATGCGGTTGCAGTTTATGTGGCATTTATGTTATGGATGTAGTTTAGTCATTTAGAAGGTGGGTGGTCGGTCAACAAATGCTAGAATGGTCATTATAGCTTTGCTTATATGGGGTAGTTGTGTTGGCTAGATTGCTCTTAATTCATTTTGAAAGGAAATTTAATTTTCCTCATTATTATATACACGGGGTGGGAATTAGGGCAGCAGGTGGGCATTATGATAGGCAATTGCCCTTGCAAGATTTGTGTGGCATTGAGCTTAATGTTTTGGTTTTGCCTTTGGCAGATAATGTCCTGGGACTTGTTACGATGTTAATATTGGTAGTTTAAGTGAGAAGTTATTTAGTATGCAGAAATTATACAAAGTTATGGTTATCAATTTAGTAGGGGGAGAGATCATTGGATTAATTTAACTGTTAGTCAATTTGAGATTTTGTTATTTATATGACAAGGCTTTTCAGGGTGATGACAGGGATCCAGTTTGGTTTAGAGTGGTTGGCTTACACCAAATGATGTTTGATTTACCCCTCTCTTTTTATGGGTGGTTAGGTTGATTAAAATTTTGGTAGAAGGGAGGTGGAACAACCTGGTTAAGCTGGTGGGAGGAGAAGAGGGACAGGCTTGCCCTGTTCTGTTCCCCCTCTGGTACTGGATGCTCATTTCAATAAGTTTGGAAAGGAAAGTGAGCATTTGGGGGCTGATTGATAAATAAGTGAGCGGAGGTAAGGACGCTGTTTATTGGCTGGATGTTAATTCAATAACGGGTAAGTAAAGTGGGTGATGGGATGCTGCTTCATAAGTAAATAAGCAAGCTGAGGTAAGGATACTACTTATTTGATTGGATCTGTAATTCAGTAAATGGTAAATGCAGTGAGTTGTGGGATACTGCTGCATAAGTAAATGAAGTGAGTGATGGGATGCTGCTTCATAAGTAAATAAGCAAGCTGAGGTAAGGACGCTGCTTATTTGATTGGAGATGTAATTCAATAAATTGTTAATGCAGTGAGTGGTGGGACACTGCTGCATAAGTAAAGTAAGCGAGTGTAGGTATGAACACTGTTTACTGGGTCAGGATGAGTGAGGTCACACTGTCCTGATTAACCTGGATGTTTATGCTGTGATTAAAATCAGCTATATTATGTTTTAGTTGTAATAAATGTGGTTTAACAAAGTTATGTTTATGGAAATTCAGTAAAGGTCATCAAATGTCATTTGATATGATGTGTTTATTGAATGGGACCGGGACAAATGAGCTTTGGTAACAAACCAATTTGTCCAAGGACATCTTAGGGGGGGTTAGATAAATGTATTAGTAGGAGTTAAGTTGGTAAGGGGGAATGAAGGGTTAAATGGGAATTGGGGATGTTTGGGAGGAAATGAGCTAAGGGTAGGGAGGGGCTTAAGGGGTTTATGCAAATGTAACTGGGTAGGGAATCCACATTTTGGAGTGAACTTTCCACCCCCCTCCCACCCCTTTTGGGGGAATAATGGGGATTGTGGTAATTTAGCAGTTCAGGTAGGGCAGAGAAGAAGGACAGGCTTGTCCTCTTCAGTTACCTCTGGTACTGGATGTTAATTTCAATGAGTCTGGAAAGGAAAGTGAGCAGTTGGAAGCTAATTGATAAATAAGCAAGTGGAGGTAAGGATGCTGTAATTCAATAAATTGTAAATGCAGTGAGCTGTGGGACACTGCTGCATAAATAAAGTAAGCGAGTGGAGGTATGGATGCTGTTTACTGGGTCAGGATGAGTGAGGTCACACTGTCCTGATTAACATAAATGCTTATACTGTGATTAAAATCAGCTATATTATGTTTTAGTTGTAATAAATATGGTTTAATAAAGTTATGTTTATGGAAATTCAATAAAGGTCGACAAATGTCATTTGGTGTAATGTGTTTATTGAAGGGGACCGAGACAAACAAGTTTGTCAGGGTCAGGTTGTGAACTCTTTTTAATGACTAATTGTAGTATGATTAAAACCTGTATTTACTTTTCAGTTCTAAAGATCATGTGTTTATTACAGTACTGAGACTTTCAGCAGCCTATTGCAAATTTCCCTGCAAGCATTCTATTTCATGTAATGCTTACTGATGAATAGGATGACTAAAAATATAATGTTGATATATTCCTTCCTGATAATGCTTTTCAAAGAATGCAGAAGAGTTGCTACCATCTGCTTTCATCTTATGTTGGCATATTTATTGATAAATGACATAATGATTTTTCTATTATTATTTAGGCTGTTGTTTCCACTTTACCATATGCCTTCTTCTATGTTAGCTATAAGGACTAGTCATAAGTTCTGCAGCTTATCTGTTTTTAGGTCCAATGCTTTACAGTCAATAATATAGTGAAAAAGGAGTAACATTTTTAAATGTTACAATACTTGATATTTAATATTATCCTAAAATTTTAGCCTTGTCAACAAAGGAACATTAATAGTAATGTACTATGAGCAGCAGCAAAATGGAAGCAATAAAGTTATGTTTTGCTGTGTATGACAGATATTTTAACACAATTAAAAAAGTTACATAAAGCATTTTGCACACTGGCAGTGCCACAGTTGCTATTTAACACTGCAGTAGAGTACTCTTTAAAAAGTCGAAGGACATTCCAGCCAAAAAAAGTGTAACGCCATGGTTAAACATTACATCTGAGGAAGGTTTACTTGATGGAGAGAGGAAGGATGACATCTAAAAAGCAGCAGAATGTACAAGAGAAAATACACAAAGCAGATATTTCAAAGCATGGACAGTCTTACTCATGTATTCATTCTCCAGCAGATGCTTTTATCACATTCGGTGTCATGGGGAGCCAGAACCCATTCCTTCACTTAATGTGTCTGTAAAGCATTGAGGTAATCCTGGATGTGACTGCACTCCATTACAAGATGTGCATGTGTGCACACACACTAACACACATGCGTACACACATACACACATACATCACACACAAACACATACACATGCGCGCGCGCACACACACACACACACACACACACACACACACACACACACACATGCGCACACAGACAAACCACACACACCTGCACGCAGGCGCGCGCACACACACACACACACACACACACACACACACACACACACACACACACACACACACACACACACATACACACACACGCGCGCACGCACACACACACACTCAAAAACATGTACCTCTATAAGCAGTGTAGAAGCTCACCAATTTATTTTTGTGCATGTTTTGGGGATGTGGGAGGAAACATACACTGAGTGAAAATTCCCATGGGCACAGGAACATTTGGACCCCTAAGAAAGAAAGTACCCAGCCATGGATTAAAATAGAGGACCAAGAGCAATAATGCAGTGACATCAATTACAACACTACTCTTCCACCTCATAGATCAGTTCTCATTCAAAAAGTAATGTAACCACCACAAGAATTAATTTAATAAGGTTTAATGTTTTCATCCAACAGTATTAGTGGACTTCATGATGAAAATCTAAACCTTATTAATTTACTTCCTATGATGGGTACGTTGTATTTTTGGTTTTGTTTTAATTTTCAAACATGTTCTGCTGTTTTGCCTTGTGGTTTGGTTTGTTACTTCAGATTGATCAAACTGGCAGATGTAACTCAAGTTTATGAAGGAATAAAATCGGGAAAGCTTTTCCAAGCACACAAAAACATAAGATATTGGACAGTTAATGTAAATGAATGAGAACTTTATATTAAAAAAACCTCTTAAATGCTCCAATAAAAACAAACAAAAAAGGCATTTCATTTTAATACTTCAGGTAGACAATGATGCAACCCTCCTGCTGCAGTATAACTAAAATGTGCACCAACACTGTAGGGTAGTCAAATAAAAGAAGACACCTACTCTGTAAATAATGCTAACTTCACTACATACTGAAAAGCCAAACCAAGATTGTTTACTTCATATATACTAAAAGTGGTGTCCAGAAAGTCAGTAGCGGAAAACTATAGAAGAGTACCAGCAAAACTGACAAAATATTATAACCTACCTCATATCCAAGTTCCTCTTCAGACATTAAATGCAACAAAGGCAAAGGCTCATCTTCAAGATGTGATATGTACTCCTATCATAAATAGGAAAACCCACTGGTGTATACATTGGTGACCTTGTTAATAAGACCACTGACTCCACACATGGGTACCATGACTGCTAAGTTTACAGTTATCATTCTTGAAGTGCTATCCCTTCATTTTCTCTTCAAGTCTTGGAGCTGTATAACAGATATTAATCTTCTCTGGGTTAGACAGTTTTCAAAATCATAGCATTCTTTAAATATTGGCCAGTAAACAGCTTTTATTAGCAGATTATAAAATTAAGCATCAAATCTGTGATACACACACACACACACACACACACACACACACACACACACACACACACACACACACACACACACACAGACACACACACACATTTGTTTGATTGTGTCTTTCGGCTTTTCCCAGTTAGGGGTCGCCACAGCGGAACTCCGGTCCGCTAATGATTGGTAGTTGATTTCTACATGCCGAGTTACCAGCCCTGATGCACAACCTTAAAAATAACCTCTTGTTTGCTATTCATATTTTAAGCTGATATGCAGTGATACAGAAAAAAAATTAGGAATCAGTAGTGAAATTTATTCAGAGTCAGTAGTAAAGCCGAATGAGATCTGTATTTGTACATACTGAATTATGAACAAATTTGAATTGTTTCTGGGGTTTGCAAAGCTGACATATGGAGCTGTGGAGAAATATGTACTCAATGTATGTCATATGAGAAATTATGAAAAGGATGGTGAATTTGGCTGAAGAATGTTCAAGAGAATGTCAACATTACTAGGATATTTTAATCCTGGAAATTTATGAACAGGCTTAGCACGAGCTGTACGGCTCATGCTGAAAAGGCTTCACTCCCACAATGCAGTATTTTGCAATTCACAAACATGTTAGCTAAAATGAAGAAAGACCTCATTAATGGCTAGATAATCTCTGGATCACAGTTAGTTACCATGATGTGCAGATCAGTGCATCCCATAGCAGTTAACACAACAACATTGTATAATCAAAGAGTAGAATCCCTGGTGAATACAGATTCTGTCCACCCCTGATATACGTAGTGCTGTATGTGCCCTTACAACACTTAAGTAATGTCCTTGCTGTCATCGGTTTCTGTAAACTTACCACAGACATTATAGTTTAGTCAGAAATAACCAACAATATATTTTAAGTCTGTCTGCATCTGTAGTGCACTGGGGCTGCTTCCTTTTTATCCATACAACTGCATATGGAGAAAGGCTCATTGCCACTGGCAAACATTTATCTTATCTGTGTGCATATTAATTAATTCTACCCACTCCTTTATGTAGCAGACAGACTGTAATGCAGACACTTACAAAAAACATATGCATGAAAACATGTATGAGTTATACAGAATAATGATAACATAGATATTTGATAATAGCATTTTGTCCCAACACAAAAAAAGCCAGCAGGTGACAGCTTACCTTTTCAAGCTCGCTGTAAATCAGCTATACGTTTAAGTGAGTTTAGCTATACACATACAACTTTTAAGTACCATTTGTGCCATACATAATTAATAAGGTTCATTAATGTTCAATGTTTTGGAATCCTATTTGAGAATGTCTGAGTACTTTCTCAAAACTTGGTGCATTAACCAATAGCACGGTGCAAGTTTAAGGTGCATCTCACAACTACCCGATAGGTATCATTAAACAGAAATATATGTAACATGTGCCCAATGCCCTCCAATAGTCTACCATCATCTGTATGCAACAACTTTAAAATGTAATTTAATGGTATGAGCAGTAAATCTAGATTTACTGCTCATACCATTACTACCTGTGAACTGGGTCGGACCTCAGCTTTTTGTGGAAGGTGTTTTTCAACATGTTTCAACTACAATAGTGAGGATGTTGACTGAAAGGAAGCTTTGGTATGTCCAGGTACCAAAATGGACCAAGGAGAAGACCACCCAGAGGCTTATGGTCTATGCTGGCCCTGAGCACTGGATGTGAGCATACTCCAGGAACTTTGCAATATCGTTGTATGGAACTAGAATACAAGGGAGCACTGCAGATGGACTGGGATCTACTAGACTAGCGTGCAAGTCTGACACTGCTATAATGAACTATAGCAGAGGGACACAAAGGGTCTTTACTGGAGAGTCACAGAAGTCCAACACCAGCCAGCAGATGTTTACAGTAAGTTATATAATCCACACCTTAACACCTACATTATCATAAATGTATTTAGTAAGCATATCTGTTTCTGTGACTCCATTTCAATTGTATTCCCTGGGTATTTGAATTGATAATACTAATGCAAATTTTGCCACCCCAGCACCCAACCTTCCACAGAAGCAACACACACACACACACACACACACACACACACACACACACACACATACTCACTCTTATACCTAGGGCCAATTTAGAGGGTCCAATCCACCTGCAGCATGTCTTTGGAATGCGGGAGGAAAACGGAGCACCCGGAGGAAACCACTGCAACTGCAAGGTGGACATGCAGACTCCACACAAAATGCACCCCACCCAAAAATTGAAGCAGAGAACTTCTTGCTGTAAGGTAGAATGCTAACTGCTGCACCACCATGGCTGCCCGTATAACTTGTTACTGATATTCCATAATATCTGCTTTTATAATCCGCAATGCATTGTGATGTCCCTTAGCTCAAATGGTTAAACCGCATGGAAAAGTTACTACTGTTCTCTTATGTGTGATTTAAAATCCCAAATTAGCCTATTTTTGAATATATTGGTGGATATTAATACAATATTGCACATCAAATATGGAAGACTTATGGTTATGTGGTAACTTAAACAGTTCAGATGTTTACACATATAGCATAGCCATGGTTCATTGACGACTACAGTGCTTAGGCTGTGGATAATTATGCATTTATTTGTTATCTGTGAAAGTTCTAGAAAGAATGAATGCTGAGTAATAAATTCATTAGTAAAGTCTAAGTTATAACATTCACATCATTCTTTTATAATTCATGTCTTTTTCCATCAATTTAATGAATGTAAGGTTGTCAAAAATTGTCATGGCTGAAATATGTGTGAGCCCTATAAACACAAGGCAAGTACATGAAGTGTGGGTCTATAATCTTTATACTGTCTTGTGGCTGTAAATTTACCACTGCATGCATCACTGTAATATGTTGTAAATTACCTCTACTGTGCTACCAATCCCTTATGATAATGTAATTTGTATTATGGATGTTTTTATTATTGTCAGCTGTACAGCTTTTCACCCCGGGCATTCACTGAAAAAGGACATGCGTCCAAATGGACTTTCCCGGTAAACAAATGTAAAATAAATAAATTAAATAAATAAATGTGGAGATGTGTGGTATTGAATCGCACTGTTGTACACTGATGCCATTAATTGCTTATTCTTTTTCAAAATTACCTTCTAATGTTTTGTTTTGCAAGCTATGACATTTAAACTCAGTGTTCTGACACATGCTATAAGATGAATAAATGTATACGCCATTGTTATTCCATAGACCTTTACAATATTGGAGGAAGCACGATGCTCATTAGCTCAAATCTTTAAGCAATAGAGCAATATAAATGTTTCATGAACATGTGTGAATTTGAATATCAGTGTACCCTATTTTTGATGATGTCTTTGCAGGTCAATGTTTACAATAGATATGGGATATCTATAGTTGGTAAGTTATGCAGTACTGACATCTAGACATCTAGCATGGCCGTGGGACACTGACACCTATACTGCTTTGCCAGTGGAGCTCTATGGATATCTCCATTAGCTACAAAGTTTCTAAAAACATCATATATCTGCATATAATAATTTATATGTAATGTTGGGTAATATATACATATGTTACCTATGCACTTTGAATTGCATAACATTGTGTTATAATCCATTATTTTTTTTCACTGACTGACCTCCTACCTAAATTACACGTCTATGTATTAAATCCCACAGATGAACAATGTCTATTTATGTGTTTCAAGTGCAGTAAAATCTTTTTGCAAACTATAACAGATGGAACTCTGCAGTGTTATAGTTGTGGGTTATTGCTATGAGCAATGTGATGACATGCAGTCATGACTGCATAGTTTTGTTGATAAATCCACAGAATATGGCAGCACTTGTAATTGTCTTTTACTTGTCACACAATATACACACACAACTTTGCATTTTAGTGTTTAATCCTTCCTTTCATATTCATATATGTAAGTTGTTTAACTTCTGTTACTCCATGCATAAATAACCAAGATCAATTAGATAGGCAGGTAGGCTAGCACAGGTGAAAATTGTAAGCTTAAATCTCAGTTCTTGTTTGGCAAGAAATCCTCATGTATGCACAGTACTGAGAGAGATACAGCAATGACTAAATTAATAAAATGTGATATTGGATTTGATGTCAAGGCTAGATGACATGTAACACTTACTATGTTTCTCTGCTTTGTTGTTGAACAAATCAATCATTATACATTCACCTGAAGCATACTCTCAATCGTACAGATTTTTGCAGAATTTCCTGATTTTTTACTTATATTTTTGGTCCATTTTTCTTATAAAATTGTGATTTTCTGGAAAATCATTGCCAAGCCATTAAAGATTGAAGTAAAAAAATAATGACAGACATTTCAGTTTCAGACTTCATACCCTTCAGGAAATTTATGTTAACACAAAATCTGTTATTATGTCAATGCTCTAAGTTTATAAGAGCAATATTTAAAAACGGGACCTATTTTTGAGTTTTTATCCCCCTCCCCCTTATTTTTATGTCTCTGTCCAGATTTTTTGCTCTAAGAGGTTGACAATAACCTAAGTAATTCATCTGTTGCTGTCATACATCCTGTTTTCCTGTTTGCAGGTAATGAATATTGTGCCCAAAATTGTGCACTGTGCATACAGCCTAGGGATAGACTTGAGGAGCAGTGGAATAAGAGATGTATGTGTTATCACTATCCACCTTTATTTCTCTATAAATACTCCTAACATAGTCAAATCTTCAGGTTTAAATCTGTATTCTTATGACCTTCGGGCATGCTATTTTTTGTGTCAGACTTCCCACAATGCATCTGCAAAGTAAGTGTAATGCTCATTGATTTATTGTGACTAATACTATTGTGTACATAAATTTAAGTTCAACATTGTCTTAACAATTTTCAACAGGATTATTTGGATAACTTGATTTTATGCACTTTTTGGTTGACACAACCTTAATGAAATACATCTTTTAACTGTCCTATTGCTGTTGAATTTAGTGTTTTGCATTTAAGTTGCTTGCAGTTGTTGCTCTTTGTGATGTATGCACGCCAATGTTTTTTTACTGAATGTTGTGTTTTGCGTAGTTTGTTTATTCTCTCATTGAGGGGCGGTGTCTGCTGTCTTAACATTCCAAATGTTGTTGGCAGGCATGTACTGGCATGCACTTTAAATCCACATCTGTTGTAATGCTGTATAACTGCATTGTGATGGCTTGTTAATCACAAAGTTACTTTCTCTCTATTTTTGGTATTATTGTGCCACAAGCCACTTATGCATTTGCAGGAATTCTGAAGTATTGCATAGTATACTCATGCCCATCATTATATTTGTTTTAACTGTGCAGGTACAAGTGTAATACAAATGTAGTTAGTTACACTGATAGAGTTCCTGAGGTGTAGTTATGTACGCATGTCATACACATAATTTCCAGCTGTCACATGCTGTCACTGTGCTTGTTATTGTGCAGTTGTTCTAAGCTTTTCAATTCCATTCCAATTATATACTATTGTGATATCACCCAGTAACCATGTTACATTGTTCATCTCATTTGCATATACCTTTTAAGTGTACCATTGCTTGCTATTCTTGAAATATATTATGAACACACATATTTTCCTCATGGGATACCCACATGCTACATTATTTGCACATAATGAGATACTGTACTAGAAAAGTAAATGCCTTATTGACACCAGAACATAAATATGTAAGGCACACGTTCAGTAACAAATAGTGGTCCATGTTACTCAAGGGTTGTTATTATAGTGTGTGACTGACATTGATATAAATCTTACAATGTAAATGGGTTACACCATGTGGTATGTTCCCAAATCAATGCTGTCAGTATCATTGCTAACTTGTCCTGTACCATGTTTTTTGGAATAGAGCTCCATGTTGGTATTGCATGACAGACTGGCATAGCATACTTGTTATGAAATGTAATGATATATATGTTAATCTGTGCTTGTATGCATCCTGATGGCTAATATGTCAGCAAATTAAGAATAAATAGAATCATGTCTGATAAACTTATTGCATGGCATGTAATGTAGTTGATTAACATATTGGCAGTGTATGAATGATGGACACACTATCAATACATGATCTTTAATTAACATAATTAATATATGACTATCAGAACATTGAGAATGTGCCATAATCATGACAGTACACTTGTTAAATTTTATTTATTTGACATTTGCTAACCGGGATAATCTGCCTGGGTTACATAACACATTTTCAGTGGAGGCACAGGGATAAAAGCTCCACATTTAGAATTTTAGGTACATACAATAATTACAGATAAAGTTGCAATAATTACAACCAAGAATATAAGTTCAACACTTTGCACAATGCTTTTAGGTTCATACACAGGTAATTTACATTTTTAGTACAATTTTGTTAGTTATGTCTTAATTAAGTCTTTATACATTACATTACATCACAAAGGCTTGGTGTTGAGAAAAATGCCCACTTAGAGTTTTGTTTAGAATTTACTAAATTTCAGGAACATTATGGTGCATTAATGGCAGGCTGCTTGAGGAGATAGAAGTTAGTGTACTTAGACTCATGTTGTCATGAGAAAGGTTTACACTTGATAATATAAAGAGATTTGAATAGAGAAGGTGTGAAATATAGTAGTTTAGCAAGATTATAAATTTCGACATGTAGATTGTGTTAGTTAGCATGAAGTGTCATGTCATCACTGATTTTTAGTGAATACCTATTTTATATATTAATGCTTTTTCTCCTTTGTCAATCTTTGACAGAGAGTAGGACCTGTGGTGGTTATCTCATGGTACATCAAAGATGATGACATGCTATTTATGGTATATGCACAATTGTGCAGATATCCCATGTTACCATCATTTTTTCTGACCTATGTCATAATGTTAACTACACATATGTCATACATGGCGTTATGTTGCTGCTGCAGTATGACACACATTACCAAATTACACATGATTACCAATATTATTTACATGATCAAGCTGTTATTACTTCATACATTGCTCCATATGGACACAGCTGGTACTCCTTTAAAGTATGCATATGTGTGTGTGTGTGTGTGTGTGTGTGTGTGTGTGTGTGTGTGTGTGTGTGTGTGTTTGTACTCCTATGCATGCAGTGCAGCATAATATTATGTCCAATATACTCTGACCCTATATGTGACAGATAAGACTGTTCCAGTTAACACAATGCAAGTAACATGATTGTTTTGCTTGTGTTGTTCCATTGTATACTTAGGTGGGATGTCAGTAACTCACATGCTACATTATTCCCTTTTTTCTCACATAACAGAGGGAGGTGGGTCAGGTGTGTTGATTTGCACATGTTCTCCATGTGTCTGCACTGCACCCATTCCTATACTGGTTGTTGCTGTCTCAAGTCTGTTCTATAACATGACAGGTCCATGCTTTTGTGATTTATGCAACATTGTTTAATCATGCTGTTATAATGGTACAATGACCTTGTGTATCGCATGTGTTGATAAATTTCTTGTCAAGTTCTATTACAGGACATTTACTTTATATTCCAGGTCACTGATGTGTATGTATGATAGAATTTCTGTCTGATATTCCAGCATCAAAGGAGAGTATGCTACCTGACTGGATTGTATTATTCCATTTTATGTCCCGCATATACATTTTACACCTGACAACCATTCTGTATTACCTCTGACATGGCAAATGTCTTTGACATACAAATCCCATTTCTCCTATGTTTATATTGTATGAACGTATTCTTGCCTTATACAGCCAGATTAATGCTTTTTTTCTGTGTTACTGCTGTTTGGCACTGTGCTTGGTTATTTGCCTTTTGAATGCAGTGTCGGTGGTGCTAGTCTGCCCTCCTCTTGTCTGCTCCTGTGTTTGCTCATCCTTGCTATTGCTTTGCTTATATTTGTACTGCTGACAGCATAGTGGATGACTGGATTGGATATCCATTGTGTACTGCAATGATGGCACTCTCCAATTATTGTTCTCCGACTCACGCCTACCATCAGTTATACTCATTCTGGTAAGACTGTCACAAAGTTTTCAACATATCAACAATAATTTTTGCACTGGTACTTTTTTTCTTGCTATTTTTGCATTGCACCATGGCTGGTATGCTTCTCGGGAGCATATCAGTCCACTGAAGGGGATTTCAATGGATGCGGAAAAAAGAAGCCAGATCACCAAAACTTCCATCCATGAAAGTGAAGATTTCCGTCTGCTCCACTGTTGTGCGACCTCAGAGTTGATATGTATAATTCTGGAGGGTTATCTTCCCACATGGGGGGGGGGTCCAGGTGCACTTGCCCCTGGAAAATTAAATTAATTTCACTGTTCACTAAAGGAGGTTTCTGTGAACTGCTTTTGGTTTATTTGCATTCTTCAAAACTGCTTTTGATGGATTGACCTGAACCTGTGCATCCTTACCCTATTTGTCAGTTTTCCTTCACCCGTGTTGTATAGTCTCTGTATGTGTGCATATGTGTTGTCTGTGTACCTTACCTCTTCTTTATGTGTATTTGCAACCTTTGCCTGCCATGCCTTGCTATATTTGTTATATGTTTATACCCACTCTTTAGCCCTCATTCTCTTTCTGTGGCTCAGCCATTCCTTCTGTTCTCAAAAAAAAAACAAAAAAAATGGGGCCTATTTCCACCAAAAAAAAAAATAAAAAATTGCCCATGCCTCTGGCTCTCCCTCAGATCTTCCTATTGTGTGTCCATCTTCTTCCACTTCACCTTACATCTTCTTTTCTATCACCTTATTTCCTTGAGTGTGTGTATTACTTGTGTTCCTCACGCATGTCCTACAACCATTGTTAGCTACTGTTATCCATGGTGAAGTGGCAATCATTGACATTCACCTTACTTAGTTTTTTATTAGAAATTTTGCAGATTACATTGGATTCTGCAAATAATGAAGGGTGTATTTACGTTCCCTATGAAATGTCAGGTATCGAAATGCTGAGTGCCAAGAAGCCGAAAAAAAAGTCTGAAAATACAACAGAAGAGCGAATCTCAAAAATCACCCTTCTCCTTTAAACTTCTTTTTCTAAGGGGGGAGCAAGCCCACCAACTCCCTAAACCTATACATACCAACTCCAAGATTGCCATACCTCGGAAAAAAGGGAATGTACTGAGAAATGGCATTTCAGACTTGGTATATGGAAGTCCGTACTTTTTGTTATTCAGTCTATGTATTTTGGGACTCACTTTAGTGGATCCTGACATTTCAAATGGCTACCATGTATTTATATATGTTGGCCTATGAATTACAATGATACTGTAACTGTTTGCAGATATTCATGTTTCAGGCAGACAGATGCACATTTCTCTTCTTTTAGTACTTTTCACTTATTACTGTAGGTTCCATTGAGCTTATATAATTTCCATACATGTGCATTGGTAACGCGCGCACACACACACACACACACACACACACACACACACACACACACACACATATTCAATGGAGTATGTATATACTTGTAAAATGCTGTTTTTGTCTATACTATGTATAAATCGTTATCTAATATGTATCATTTGGAGTTTTTCTCCCCAGGCCTTTGCTGAATAGGGGACTCTGTGCCCAATCTGACTTTCTTGGTCAACAAATGCAATAAATAAAACTAAATAAATAAATATGCAATACATTACTACATTGTAATGCTGTATCTCTTCTTTGTTTTATCTCAGCTGACTAGGCACTGACAATCAACCATTGCATGTTGGTGATGCATATGTAATGTGTTGAATGCATGCTGGAAACATGAGGTAAAATATGGATTTATGTACTTTTGTAACAAAGTATGAAAGCTGTTTGGTAAGTAAGTGCACAGCTTAAGTAATATGCATGAGTTACATACCAGCTTGGACAATACTTGCTTGTTCACACTTATCTGATTGCCTCCTTCCATACGACCATGTACCCTCCATGTGTATTACAGTGTGCATGACAGGCTTACAAATATGCATTATGTTTGTAGGTGCTTTGGTGCTGTTTACCTGACACATGAACAAAAGGCCCACTGATCAGCAAAATATGAAACAATACCCTTGCCCTGCAGCTACACATATCACCCATAAAAAACACTGATGACATGAACACAGATAAATGTGACAACTCAGAGTACACATGATGTAGTAAACCCATACATATCAGTATGTTTACTCTCAAGTGTGTCTGACAATATGTCCTGCAGAGGAGATAATAAACTGAAGACCCATCTGCTTGAGCTAATGGTAGCTCAGGTGGATGTAAATGATCCTACAACACTTATCAAAAAGAATAGAGAATGTTCCCCTGTAGCCTGGAAAACTTTCCACTAGTAGAATAAATTCCACCTTGGGTCTGTCCTGAAAACAGGACACTAGCCTTGTGGGACTAACCTGGTCAACAAAGTATAAATAAATAAATGTAAACTGAAATAAATTGTCATCCATTCATTGTGATTGTCTCAATGACTGCTGCTGTAGTCTGTGATACCACCTGTACTCAGTTCCATGATATCTTTGTACCTCTGTACACTGGTAGCATAGTTATTCTGTACACTGGTAGCATGGTTATTCTGTACACTGGTAGCACAGCCATTCTGTACACTGGTAGCATGTTTATTCTGTACACTGGTGGCATGGTTATTTTGTACACTGGTAGCATGGTTATTCTGTACACTGGTAGCAGTGTCATTCTGTACACTAGTAGCATGGTTATTTTGTACACAAGTAGCATGGTTATTCTATACATTGGTAGCACAGTTATTCTGTACACTGGTAGTACGGTCATTCTGTACACTAGTAGCATGGTTATTCTGTACACTAGTAGAATGGTTATTCTGTACACTGGTAGCACAGTTATTCTGCACACTAGTAGCATGTTTATTCTGTACAGTGGTAGCATGGTTATTCTGTACACTGGTAGCATGGCTATTCTGTACACTAGTAGCTCGGTTATTCTGTACACTGGTAGCATGGTTATTCTGTACACTGGTAGCATGGTTATTCTGTACACTAGTAGCTTGGTTATTCTGTACACTGGTAGCATTGTTACACTGGTAGCATGGTTATTCTGTACACTAGTAGCTTGGTTATTCTGTACACTGGTAGCATTGTTATTCTGTACACTAGTACATTGGTTATTCTGTACACTAGTGGCATGGTTATTCTGTAGACTGGTAGCACGGTTATTCTGTACACAGGCAGCATGGTTATTCTGTACACTGGCAGCACGGTTTTTCTGTACACAAGTGGCGTGGTTATTCTGCTCACTGATAGCAGTTATTTTGTACACTGGTAATACGGTTATTCTGTACACTGGTAGCATAGTTATTCTGTACACTGGTAGTATGGTTACTTCAGCAGCATACTACCAAACTTAGGCATCACATTGTGGGAACATCGGTGATAATCCTACAGGATTATCTCATGTTCCTTGCTCAAAGTAGGCCATATATGTGCACAGAATTCTGCATTTCTCTTACACCCCGCCATTCCTGTCCCATATCTATCAGTCATTTGTATGTATGCATGTTATGTCAATAGCACATGATAAGCATACATTGCATTTTAAACAACCACTGTTTCTTACAGCCACTGTGTCCTGCATCCCTTGTTCAGAATAATAATGCATGGTAATAGCAATGTGTCACCATTCATGTCTAAGTTATGTTTTGTATGGTGGTCATGTTTCGGACTCAGAGATATCATTAAAGTCATGTATCCATATAGCCTTATATAAACTGTCTGCTTTGTCTTGACTTGCATGAGGTACATGCAGTGTGAGACTTTGTCCTCCTATTAGGCAATCGTTAATACAAATATTGCAGTGCAGTGCTGTTGATCATGATGAACACAACCAAGGACATAAAAGAGAGCAACACAGAGGAACCTGAGACAGCTGTCCCAGTGCAACCATCTGCATTAACATGCCCTGTAGACATTCCCACCACTATGGATGATTGTTTCTTGGAGGGGCTGTAACACTATGTTCATGATGTTGTTCAGGAGCAGATGTGGATGATGTTCCAGCCTATCTTTAGGGAGACAGGTCACATCATATAGCAGGCATCTTCATGCTACATGTACCGCCAGTATCAAACAGAAAACTATAAAGCAATTACGACATGAAGTGTCACTGTTAGAAGAGTACAGAAATAAGGGAATAGATTAACAAAAAATAATCAGAAAGAGAGACGTGATAAAAGCAATGCACACTATAAGAACAGATCATGATCTATCGTGAACTATTGCAGATAATAAAGTAAAAATATCAGCACAGGCAGATAAACTTAGAAGATATGCAGATAAATATAAAAGAAAAGTACAAAATAAACAATTTATTGGTGACTTAAAACATTTTTATAGTGAATTGTGAAACAAGGCAAAAGGAACTGAAACAACACCAAAAAAGAAGAGAAATATTTATGAAGATCCTGTGGAACATAACAAAGATACTTAATGGATAGAAGATAAAAGAAAGGATAAGAAGTTCAAAGGTACAGGATATGAAATGGGATGAAGTAACAACCAGAGAGATTGAAACAAAGTTTTAAAAAGCCTCTAATTGGCCCAGATGTGGTACCTAACTTCTGGTTAAAAGTATTAACATCTTTGCATGAAGATTTATCAATTTGTAAGAACTGTTGATTTGGTCACCCTGAGCAGACACCAACTTGGTTAACAACAGGAAAAACAATACTCCTACTTAAGAGTGAACCTGCAAGCTATTCTAAAAACTATAGACCAATAGCTTGCCTTCTGACAAAGTATAAACTATACACTGGAATTGATGCTGACAGAGCTTATAGCCATTTAGAAGAAAACTCTCCCCGGGATTCAGTGAACTTCCATGCAGGAATAACTTATTCCTGCACAGAAATGACCATTTAAGAGCAACATGGAAATGAGCCATGCATATTTATGAAGGTGTGCTGCCTCTGCTCCTAAAAGGACACAGAGCATGGACGAGTGCAGGGGGTGTGTCTGAGAGCAGACCTCTCACAATATATATGCCCCTGCCGTTCAGCAATTACAATGAGTGAGAATGCTCATATAGGGGATTGCCACCTTTTCAAATGCCCAAAGTGGGATTTTTAGTGTACAAATGTGACATGTTGCAGGACAAAATACACCCACAGCCATTGCAAAGGTCAAAGCCTCACTTTCCAGGAAAACCCTATACTCATAGCAACAGAAATATGCCAGGGTTATTGTCAAATGTGCAGATGCACACATAAATCCACAGCAATAAGTGAAATATGTCCCTTCTTAGAGAAAATAACACTACAAATTTTTTTTATCAAACTGATTAAATTTAACCGTAGCTGCGCGGGTTTGCCCATTGCTTAGCTTTGCATACTCCAGCTTAAATGGCACAAGAAGGTAAATAGCAAGATTCATTTATTAGAAGCAGTATTGCAACAGTGTAGTGGTTAGAGCATGCACTTTGTAAGCAGTCGTTCCTGGTTTGATTCTCACTGTAGTAGATTCCATTTTCCATAAGAAAGCAATTCATGAACATTTTTTTTTTTTGCTGTATAACCTACTAAATAACATATATTTGTGAACTGGAGTACTGCATTAAGTGCAGATGTGAGGTGTCATTGTAATAATGTGGTAAAATCCACACATAAACACAAGTGCCCCATACAGTATACATACACATGAATCAGGGATACTAAACAAATTTATAATATGTAATGAATGATAAATCAATGCCATACAGCAAACAGTGTAAAAATGTATAGTGTCCAAACCTACCACTTTCCCATGACCCATTTTTCTTTTCTTTCTAAATTAGTGCAGGGGTAAGCATAAGTAAGCACCTGTACACAGTAGTAAGTGGGTTTAATCCTGTTTATGAGGGAGTAAGCAATGCCTACACAGGATAAGCAATTGAGAGGCTGACTGCAAGAATATTTAACCAGAGGTTAGCATTGCTTACCATCGCACAAACCCGCTTACAACTGCTTAAAAGTGCCTTAGTTACTCTGTATCCAACGGCCCTTGTTCTGCCCAGCAACAAAGTAATCAGCCTTTGCAAGTCTCAAACCCAGGACCCTATACACCACCACCACAGTGATTTACCACTGCACCATACCAGCTATCCATAAAGCTGAGGTATACTCAAACAGATCCTCACTACAGCAAAATCACATTTTACATGTGAAAGGAATTTATAAACAGTTTTTTTTTGTATAACCTACTAAATAACATATATTTGACAACTAGAGTACGGCATTAAGTCCAGATGTGAAGTTGTGAAGTGTCATTGTAATAAAGTGGTGAAATCCCCTGATAAACACAAGTACCCCATACAGTGTACGTACACATGAATCAAGGATACTACACAAATTTATAATGTAATGAATGATAAATCAATGCCAAACAGCAAATAGTGTGCAAAATTAAAAATAAGCAACGCTAAGCATTGCACACCTCTGCTTACCAGGTGTAAGCAATGTGTAGCCCAACTAAACAGATTTGGCCATTGGTATGCCCCTTCAAGCAATGCCAACCTTAGGTAAGCAGGTTTGCCCATAGCTTAGCATTTTCAAAACTGTAAAATCATGGCAAAGTGTGGAAAATTGGCCCTATTTAAACCGCACCAGTGAGAATACATCCCATAACTGGTTGCAGCTTCCTCCTGTAAGCGCAATTGCTAGTGTTAGGGAAGGATCGCACTTCCAAGTGCAGCTCTGGGGCATCCAGGAGTCTAAGGTCATGGCAGGACTCCTGGTAAAAGACCATGAAGAGAGACTGCTGCAGGGCAAGTACCAGAGTTCCCAATATAAAGGCTGGGACCGTCTCGCCCATGACCTCACCATTGCCACTGGCATCCCTCGAACTGGTGAGCAGGTCAGGCATCACTATACCGACCTGAAATGGAGGAAAAAGGAGCTCTTGGATCAGTGGATCCAAAAAGCTAGGCATGGTGATGTCCCAGCAGTGTGTAAGTACTCATTCTACTAACTGTTTAATAATTGCCTAGCTTGTGCACATTATGGATAGGTATGGCTAAATATTCCTCTATGTCTCTGACAGCTACAGTGGAGTGGGCTGTGAATCAGGAAACCCATCTGTGTAGGCTGCAAAGGCTGCATCATGAG
Organism: Protopterus annectens; assembly: GCF_019279795.1. Taxonomy (NCBI): domain Eukaryota; kingdom Metazoa; phylum Chordata; order Ceratodontiformes; family Protopteridae; genus Protopterus; species Protopterus annectens. The sequence goes on from NC_056731.1 coordinate 728,058,862, forward strand.
GCAGGTTAGTAATAATCTTGCATGTACTGTCATAAGAAATAAATATAAAAGTAGTAGAAATTTAATTGCCAGTATAAAACCTGTATTGTGTATGGGATGTACTGAATAAACCAGACAATATGGCAGGAAGAGTCTCATATATGTTGTATGTAAATAAAAGGGTAACAGACTGGCAATAAAGGTCTAACTCATGGACTGATTGTGTTTACTCTGGTATCATATGGTAATGTAGTGTTGCATTCTCTTAATAGTACTGTTGTATTAAGCACTGTTACCCACACTGTGCTAAATAAATAAAATGTGTAGGAATGTCTGTATATGACTGCTGTAATCACAAGGTCATATTGTACACTGAGGGAGAGTTAGCTATCAAACAGTGAAAAGATACACAGCATAATCCAAACCGCACACTACTGTGACATAAACTGTTGTATTTTTAGCACACACAGCCATGGTACGAATCCTGGGAATAGTAGTAAGCTGTATGCGTAATCATACCCCCTCAAATGTACAGATTTTTTCAGAAAGTTCAGAAAATTGACTTAAAATTTCTGCCTGTCACCCTGTCCCCCTGGCAAATCAGTGGGATGATTCCAGAAGCTTAGGCAGCAAATAATGACATACAACTGATTGTCAGACATCATAACCATCAGAAAAATATCTATAAGAACATAACTGTCACTCTAGCAACTCATCAAAATGTTATGAGAATAATATGCAAATTATGTCCCATCTCTATCCACATGCTGTGAAGCTAAGACCAGAATGTGTGCAGTAACAGAGTGAGATGTGTGTGCATAATAATAACGTGGAATCTGGTAATATGTGTGGCAACATTCAGGTAGTGTTAACAAACATTCCCTCCACAGGTCTGTCAGATAAGAAAACTGTGCCTGGAAATAAAGATTGAAATCCTGGACTGGTACTGTTTAGTCTGGTATTGTATGGCATTGTTAGTGTTGCAGTTTCTCTGAATAATAATGTATTAGTCATCACTGTCACCCACACTGTCCTACATAATAAAAATGTCTAGGAATCCCTGCATAGGACTGTTGTAATTACAAGTTCAGATTGTAAAACCACAGGAGACTTAAAGACAGAAAACAGTGCAAAGATACATAGCAATAACTAAATAGCACACTCAACTGTGACGTATACTGTTTTATTTTTAGCAGACACAGCCATGGTTCGAATCCGGGAGTGGTAGTAAGCTGAATGCATAATCATACCTCTCAACTGTACAGATTTGTTCAAAATGTCCAGATAATTGGCCTATATCCACTGTTTGTTACCCTGTCCCCCTGGCAAATCAGTGCGATGATCTCTGAAATTTAGGCAGCTTTTAAGGACATATAACTGATTGTCAGACCTGTAAATATTCAGAAAATGTAAATGAAAACAAACCTGTCATTGTAGCAACTCACCAAAAGTTTATGAAGGCAATTGTCAAAATATGTCCCAGTTCCACTTGCATGTTGTCAAGCCTTGACTAGAGTGTGTGCAATAAGAGATTGAGAGAAATGTGAATAACATCAACCTGGAATATGGGAATATGCGTAGAAACAGAAAATACAAGCCGGCTTCAGGAACACAAAAACACTGTTTATTACTGTGAGTGCTTTCGTAAGAGAAAATACTCCAACTTCTTCAGACAAACCTTGGAAGTCCATTAGTTTGTTGGTGCCATGCTAAGAGGTGTATACTGTAGGTAAAACATAGTTCACGTATATACTTGTCTACAAACATATCACTGTCCAAACTAAGGCCATAGGATAGTATAATAATATCTGTAAGGCACAGATTACAGCAGTGACTAAGAAAGTTATGAGAACTACAGGGATATACAAGTTGTTAAATGACATCTCGTTCTCCCCCACCATATCTGCAACAATAATCTAAATACACAACTCAATGGGTATGTGTGCAATGAAATCTACTGTTGAGACATATGTCCTATTGTTTGATAAATATTGAAATGTGCTTCTATGCATGTGCCATGTTGGCTTCTATGCATGTGCCATGTTGAAATACTCCCACATTGGTTTCATGCTGCCATCAATGTAACCTACATTCTGTTGTAATGGCCACTGTGGTTCCATATATGCATGTGTACTGTTTGCTATGCATCTGTTCCATATCTGGTGTTTTGGGTTAATGGGAATATCTATGCATTCTGTTATACCTAATACTGGAATGTGTTGACTATTACTAACCCACATACGTTTTAAAATTGCAACACCATAGCATGTTTGGGAAGGCCATCCCAGCGGACCCACCTGTCCCACTTCATCTGGTTGTGCACCGGGCACCAGCACGTCTGGGTCCCAGCCCAGGATCTCCTCATCCACTGGTCCCGCACCACCTTTGGGTGAAACGCCTCAGAGGATGGGGCTTGCCACCCCCCCTGGAAGCGGGCCCGGACAGGAAACTGTCACCCATTGTCAGGTCTGGGGTCTGGTTTATATTGAGCTCCGCAGGGAGTTTGGAGATCTGCTATGCCAGCTTGAGGGTCGCATGGTGCATTTAGAGGGTCAGCCTGCCCCTTCTACCCAGCCCCCAGATAGGCCACCATCAGGCCTGCGAAGGCACAGTGGTGACTGCCCATGTGTGGGGACCTCAGTCCCACTGTTTCCATTTGGGGGATCATGGGCTTCCGACTTCCAAGCACCTCTCACCATCCAAGGTGTTTACCCCCCACATGTGTGATATACCATCCCTGTATGCTGTCTTATCTGTCTTGTCTGTCATCCTACCCATCCTTGTTGTATCTTTCAGCTTTTCCCAGTTAGGGGTCGCCACAGCGGAACTCCGGTCCGCTAATGATTGGCAGTAGATTTTTACGTACCGAGTTGCTAGCCCTGATGCACAACCTTCAACGAAGGTACGCCCATTCACACATGTCTCCACACAGAAGATGCTTTAGCTGAGAATCAAACAGGACAACGTCTTACTGTGAGGTGACAACGCTACCACAGCACCACCACCTACCTCCCCAAATATACCTACTATCCTTCCCCAACATCCCACTCTCACCTTAAAAAAAAGAAAAAAATGTGCAATCTGTTCCCCCAAAAAAATCTTGCCCCATACATAGCTATCCATTTCCCACACGTGTCCACTGGACACATGTAATCTGGTGTAATTGGCTTCACAACATATTATTGTTGTCCTCACCCATCTCTCGGGAATTTGAGTGCCCAAATCTACCTCCAGATTCATTGTATATGCACAGCTGTTGCTGTAGAAGAAATGGGCAGCTATGGACCTTCCCTACACCTGTCCTGCACATCCCTAGCCATTTTTCCTATTGTCTTTCCCTCTTTGTGCCCCTTTTTCACCACTTTCCTATCACCTATTTTTCTTTTCTTTTAAAGAAATTAGCACGGGGGGTAAGCAGGAGTAAGCACATTTAAGCAGTAGTAAGCAGATTTAAGCCTATTTGCATGGGGATAAGCAATAAGCACACAGAATAAGCAATTTGAAGCTAACTCTCTGTAAGCATATTTAACCGGAAGTTAGCATTGCTTACCATCATGCAAACCCATGCAAACCCACTTAAAACTGCTTAAAAGTGCCTTAATCACTCTGTCTCCAACAGCCCCTGTTCTGCCCAGTAACAAAATAAGGAGTGCTTACACGTCTCAAACCCAGAACCCTGCACACTATATCTAAAGTGATTTACTACTGAGCCATGTCAGATATAAATAAATCTGATGTTTTCTCAAACATATAATCCAGCAGAGTCATTCAACGGTAGGGGAAATGTATTTCTATATGTAGATGTGTGTATGTATATATATATATATATATATATATATATATATCTATATATCTATATATCTATATATATATATATATATATCTATATATATATATATATATATATATATATATATATATATATATATATATATATATATATATATATATATATATATATAAAGAGAGAGAGAGAGTGAGAGAGAGAGAGAGAGAGAGAGAGAGAGATACATAAAAGAACACAATAAATCCATATATGACCAAAGGCACCATTAATGGGGGTGAGGGGGACCAATTTAAGAACCTCTTGTAATTATGGATATCATCCCCTCCTCCACAGCCGAACAGATCTGCCTTGCAACACAATACCAACACTTACAAGTCTCATACCCTGGAACCTACACAACATAGCCACAAGAAGTCAACAGTAATCCATCTCACCTGTATGATGTCAGAATGATATCAATAAGATATCATGCAGAACAGTCTGTCTACCATACGGAATGTAAAAAATGGAAGGAGTAAACACACACACACATATATGTATATATATATATATATATATATATATATATATATATATATATATATTTATATACACATACACACACATATACATATATTACTACATATAGATATGTATAGGAAGATACATATTTATAGGGTGCACAGCATATTGAACAGCCAGTATTCCTACAGTTGCCACCTTTTCTTTGATTCTCTCATACAAAAGACAATTATTGCATCAAACATATACCCACAAAGAAGTCAAAGGATATGACACCACACACAGGTTTGCATACATAAAAAATATTTATTTGTGTACTATTTCAGTTGTATATGCCATTTCATGTAGCAGTTAGGTGTTTGAAATGCATACTAACTGAGTAATGCAACTCTCAAGCAAAACATTTTATACAGTAATCTGAAAGCATAACATATGCTGCTGTCCAGGCCAAGGCTTTCATGTAGTACAACAGTAAAGAAACACTGGCCCAGAAGACAAGAATCAATCAACATTAATCAATGCAGATGTAGTTCAGCAGCCTCCAATTACACTCTGTATTCAACCCATACGGGGAAAAGAATTAAGTTGTCACAATGAAAATGTATCTGTTACATAACAATGCTTAACTTAAAACATCACTATCACACTGACAAACAGAACTGTCTGTAAGACAGTAATCTCTAGCCCATTAATGTTCCCAAGGTGAAATGTGTGTTTGGTTATGAGACATGGGTGGAGAGTATTCTCTGAGTAATACAAGGGTTGCTGATATTCTTCACCAATCCATAATGTCACATGTAGGGGTATGTATTGTCTGCACCAGCCTCTCTGCTATTTGACATCTGCTGTCCTTGTAAGGTAGACATTGTGACATATAGTAGGTCCTCTATATAAGAAATTCACAAACCCACCCCACAATGAGTCCTATTAAAAAATCACCTCCACCCAGGATATTGATGACAAACACACACACACACACTTGACAGTACTGAGATTCAACCCCCTACCTAGCTATGTATTGCAAGTACAGTCTCCCGCATTTATCACACATGCCATGGAGCTTATAAGGCTAGCCTTTTCCCAAAGGTGTATTTCAAGGTAAATGACATCAGCAGGCTTGCCAAAGTAGGGCAATGGAAAGTGTAGTGACTGTGACTGGCCTCAAAAGCATTGATCCCTACACATACATACAGAATCTCACAGTTGCCATGTTTGGGATTAGAACTCCTATCTAACTAGTACATCACACTATAGCATTATTTATTTATTTACATTTATTAATTTACATTTGTTGACCGGGAGTGTCCGACTGGACATAGGTCCATTTTCAGCGGAGGCCCAGGGAGAAAAGCTCCACAGTTAAAATAAACAGACAGTAGTTACATTGGATTTCATAGCGATTAACAATTTAACATAGCAATTACAGCATATTTACAGATGAAGAACATAGCACATCAGTAGACAACTCGAATCTTTATCTGTGAAGTACATAACAAACATTAACAAATGTTACAATAAGAAGTTCCTGCTGTATAATAAGTACTAGGCTTATGTGCTTCTGAGCAAGGTAGTTAGTGGAGTGGAAAGAAAGGTAATGGTTGGATGGGGTGGGTGATATTAGAGTGGGAGTTGCAAGGGCATAGCCAGCATGTTTTTAGGTGTGCTTTTAGTAAAGTTTTGAAGTGGGTGCATGATGGTATGGAGGTAATTGTGGGTGGGAGGGAGTTCCATAATTTGGCTATGGTGCAAGCGAATAGTGCTTCACCAGCAGAGTTATTGGCTTTAGTGATCTGCAAGTGATGTTTGTTGCTGGATCTTAGTGGTCTGGTGGTGCGTTAGGGTTGGAGTAGATTCTGGAGGGATGGGACATTTATTTATTTATATTATGCAGTTATAGCATGCACCACGGAGCTTATAGGGCTAGCTTTTCGCCAAAGGTATATTTCAAGGTGAATGACATCAGCAGGCTTGCCAATGTAGGTCAATGGAAAGTGTAGTGACTGTGGCTGGCCTCAAAAGTATTGACACCTACACACACACATATGCCGAGTCTCATAGTTGGGAATAGAACTCTTACTGAACTAATCCATCACACTATAGCATTGCACAGTCATAGCACGCACCATTGAGATTATAGGGCCAGCCCTTCCCAAAGGTATATTTCAATGTGAATGACATCAGCAGGCTTGCCAAAGTAGGGCAATGGAAAGTGTATTGACTGTGACTGGCCTCAAAAACATTGATCCCTACATACAGAGTCACACAGTTGTTATGTTTGCGATTAGAACTCCTGTCGAACTAATACACCACACTATAGCATTACGCAGTTAGAATGCACAGCAAAGCTTATAGGGCTAACTCTTCCACAAAGGTGTATTTCAAGGTGAATGACATCAGCAGACTTGCCAAAGTAGGGCAATGGAAAGTGTAGTGTCTGTGATTGGCCTCAAAAGCATTGATCACAGTTGCCATGTATGGGATTAGAACTCTGACCTAACTAGTACATCACACTACAGCATTACACAGTTATAGCATATGCCATGGAACTTATATGGCTAGCCCTTCGCCAAAGGTGTATTTCAAGGTGAATGACATCAGCAGGCTGGCCAAAGTAGGGCAATGGAAATTGTAGTGACTGTGACGGGCCTCAAAAGCATTGATCCCTACTCACACAGAAACAAACAAACACACACGCACAGAATCTCACAGTTGCCATGTCGGAGATTAGAACTCTTACCTAACTAGTACATCATACTACAGCATTATGCAGTTATAGCATGCACCAATGAACTTATAGGGCTATCACTTCCCCAAAGGTGTATTTCAAGGTGACTGACATCAGCAGGCTTGCCAAAGTAGGGCAATAGAAAGTGTAGTGACTGTGACTGGCCTCAAAAGCATTGATTCCTACACACACACACACACACACACACACACACACACACACACACACACACACACACACACACACACACACACACACACACACACACACACACAAACATACGCACCCAGAGTCTCACAGTTGCTATGTCTGGGATTAGAACTTTTACCTAACTAGTACATCACACTATAGCATTTTGCAGTTATAGCACGCACCACTGAGTTTATAGGCTTACCCTTCTCCAAAGGTGTATTTCAAGGTGAATGACAGCAGCAGGCTAGCTTAAGTAGGGCAATGAGGGGTGCAGTGTGTGTGAATGGGCCATAAACCATTCGTCTGAAAGCACATACACAACATTCAGTCACACACAGGTTTACACTTGACAGCACCGTGTATACAACTGCTAGATGAATAATGACTTGTACTGTCATGTTACACAGTTATCACAAGCACCACAGACAATATAGTGCTGAGGGCAACCAGAATCAAATGTCTACAGTGATAGACATTGGCACATCATGTGATATTGGCTAGTTGGATGTGTGCTGGGTGGGACAGGCCTCATGATGGGAAGCTCTTTGTCACTGTTTGTCACTCTCTTCCCCACATCTGTTTGTGTATGTCTGACTTATTATAGTGTGTTGTCCTTGGATATATATGTGTATTCCTATCTGATGTGTGTGCAAAGCATGACTGGTGCACAATGTGGAGTCTGTGCACAGACATCTGTGACTGACATATATGTATAGTCCACTGTTGTTGCCAAAATGGGCTTCATTTCTGTAAGTGTGGGAGTATGCCCAGTATCACCTTCTGTATTGAATGTGTGAATCCATTCCCGGTAGGTTGTACACCAGTGCAGGCATTTGTGTTCTACACCTACAGCTAGCAACTGCTTTCTGCAGGATATCTGTAAATCGGTTGACAATATGGGGTCACAATGGCAAAGGATAGTGGGATACTGTAACTAATTATGTCTGTGCTGCTTCTGCTATATGATTTTGGTGTTAGAAGAGATATTCAGACATATGTACTGTTTCACACTGTGATATTTTATGTCATCAACTACTGACAGGTATACGTATTTGCTTGCAGTAATTTCCTGGGGAATACAAGATGAATACAGCTGTGTCCAGTATTGTGGTCTGCAGCCTACATATTCTTGCACAATCATGCCATTCTGGAGGGGGAGCTGCAGACACTTGCTGATGGGCCTGTGTAAATGGCTCAGCAGGGTGCTGCTTACAGCTAGGGACACACCTGCATGGACACCTATTCAGCATGCTGCATTTTGTGGCTATTCCCATACAGAGGCGGGGGTCATATTGTACTCATTCCCCGCAGCAGGGATATGACCTCTGAGGTACCTTTGACTGATGGTGGGGTGAGCTGAGTGCATGTGTGCTATGGAAGCTACTTGCAGCTGACTCGCAGATATACATGCGGCATTCCACTTATGCTGGCTTGTGCAGGGACATCAGCAGTTTCTCAGTATTTCATACCTGTGCATTTTTTCTGGTCTGCCAGTGTTTGGCCTGACTACATCAGTATTCCATACTACACAGCCAACTAATGTGCTGCTAACCTGTATGTACAAATCCAAAGTGTGCCCATTTGACAGTAACATTTTATACACTCTCTGTCGAGGGTACTTCCACCTGTGCACTGTTTGTATGTCTGGGCCCACATTCATGCCTTGTCCATCTTTCAGATGGTGACAGATATTATATCCGAACAATTAGTATGGGTTACTGCTGGATTGTGTCTTGCTGGGATGCATTGTGTTTGGCACAGCAGTTGTGAGATCTTGGCCCTGTCATTAACAGTACTGGCCACTGGCCACCAGGACACAAGTGTCCATGCCTATATGTGACCACTTTCACACAATATACATCACACAACAACCTAACACACAGTGCCCTGCATATTGTACATGTGCAACAATCTATCCTCTATCCTACTACTTTGGCCAGCTCAGGTAATCTGTGCTCCACTGTTATTATACCCACGCATACATGTTACTACATTTCTACATAGGATTGTGTGTGTGGGGGGGGGGGCACACCTGACAACTGTAAACATTTGCTATAACTGTTCTGGTATTTCAGGTACTTTTTTGGCTTCCATTTCATTCTCTATTCAGACCTATCATGCAGACTAGAGGCATATCAGTGTAGTACAATTTTTAGGTTTTACTGACCTACATTTCAGTTTCAGATTTCTTACCCTTGAGAACTAATATTCCACTGCCTGACCTGTTGTAGTCTGTCTGTGTAGGTCTGGAGGGGGGCTGTTCTCCATAGCCATCAATCAGTGGCCTTAGCACAGCCTTTCTTTGTGTTTGTCTACACCTGTCCTGCTGGCTGAGACTGTTGTTGGGTATGTGAGCCTCTCTGACATGCATGTGTGTGTCCTTTGGACACACATTTGGCCCACCACCTGTCCTGCTGTGGGTTTTGTCACCTTGTCTAGTACTGTCTACCATGTTGACACCAGTATTTGTTATGGATTTCTTGCTGCCAATATAGGTGTCTACTATCTGCTGCCATCCCATTCAGCCAGCCGATTCCCTTACATGCTCACATCCATACCATAGATACAGGTAGCAGAACATACTACTGCATTCAGCAATTCATAGTAAGAGTGACTTACCTCGTGGCTGTGCCAGTACTGAGGATGGTGCTGGAGGGCTGATTATGTCAGATGCACATAGTACACTCCCTATACATGGTTAAGCACAGGTAGTGTCATGTTTGGCATCCCTTTTACTTGTATGTGCGAGTCAGAGAGAGGTGTCATGCCCTGGGTTCCTACTCTGTCAGTGTATGTGCTATGCATTGCTCTTTGCCAAGGCCTGGGCATACTGGGCATGCCTCCTTCTGTCTACAGGGGCAGGTTCAGATTGTTACTCCTCTGAGTCACTCTGTGCCTGTCCTGGCTTTGGCAATGGTGGGAGACTGTGTGGCCCTGCCTCATGCTGTTCCTGCTGCAGCTGTTTCCGCTGGATCATATTGTGTAGCATGGCACATACAATGATAATTTGGGTACATGTAGCTGGTGAGTACTGCAAGGCTCCACCAGATATATCCAGGCACCAGAACCGTGACTTGAGCATCCCAAACACATGCCCTATTATGATTCTGGTCTGTGCATGTGCCTCATTATGGAGTTCTTGTTCGGGTGTGTGTGCATTTCTGATGGGTGTCATCAGCCACAGCTCCAGTGCATAACCAGCACCCCCCACTAGGTGGCCATAAGGGATGTCCCCATTGGCAAATCTCTGGTACAGCTGTATCATATGCCAGATGTGGTAGTCATGATAGCTGCCAGGGCTGCCAGCACACACATTCATTTTAATGCCCTGGGCATTGCATACAACCTGACAGTTGATGGAGGGGAAGACCTTGCAGTTTATGTAGACTCTACCCCACTCACCAGGTGGTGCTTTGATGTGTATATGCCTGCAATCTATAGCACCCATTACCTCAGGGTATTTACATTACATTGATGATTTGTTTTTCTTGTGAAATGATACAGGGGAAGACATTACTACATTTATTGATTATTTAAACAGCACCACTGATTTTTTAAATTTCACTTATACATATAAAAAATATGGTATCAACTACTTAGATGTAGACATTAGAAAAGATCATGACAGGAAATGCTTTGTAAGTAATCTGTGTAGGAAATCTACCTACTGTAATAGTTTATTACATTTTGAGAGTAACCATTCTGAATTTCTAAAGCATGGTATAGTAAAGGGACAATTCGTGAAGATTGCCTGAATGGTCAGTACTGACTAGGATTTTCTTTTGCAGTGTGAAATATTGACTAAGATGTTTTGGCCAGAGAGTACCCCACTAGTTTGATCTCCACACTACAGAAAGAAATTGTGTGTAGAAGAAATAATCACAACATTCTACCTATTTTGGGGGTTAACATGGTGGGTAATGTTACAGGTACTCTCAGGACTACTAATCCTGCTGATCCCTCCAAATATTTCTGTCCCTTTGTTACTAAGTTTTCCACTGACCATTGAACTATCACCACTATTTTAAAGAAAAACTGGCAGCTATTCCGGAGTCATCTTGGTATTTTAGACAAGGTGGGAGACGTGCCACAAATAGTGTTTAGGAAAGGTTCACGCAATAAGCAGTTACTTGAGAGGGTAAATGTTTTTGAAAGTAGCAGCACTACTATTGGGACTAAAAAAATATGGCTGTTGTTCTCAATGTTATTTGGTCATGAATTGTGACCAGATTAAGATGAACCATACTACCATAAAACCTAATGGCAAATTTTCTTGCAACTCCAAAGGGGTTGTTTATGCTGCCCTGTGTCAGCACTGTAATATGTTCTATATTGGGAAAACTAAAATAACGTTAAGGGACAGAATTTATGAACATTATAGGGACATAAAAATGGTAAAAAAATAATGCCTTGTATAAGCACATAGAAAAATATTCAACACATGTTATTTTATTTGCTGTTGTTGAAGGGGTAAAAATAGACCCTAGAGCGGGTCCCTGGGAAGATTATTATTATTTAGAATTCAGGAAATTATGCTGGAAAATTAAGTTGAATGCCTGTGCCCCCCAGGTCTTAACAACAGCATCAGTATTAGCAGCCTATTAAGGCTGCATTCTTATGTTATATAGTTTTTATTAGTTTTTATATGTTTGAGCTGTATATTATGGCTTCTGTTTGTTGAAATGTTATCATAACATTTCTGTCACCTTTCAGGTAACAGTGTTTTTTTTGCTGTTTTACTTTAAAATTTGTCCATGAATTTAAGTGTGATGTGTTAGATAGAGAAAGTCTATTTATAATTAATGTTATGAGAAGTTTCATTGGCTTACTATGTCATCTGATCTCACAGGTTTTAGTATATTTAACAAGAGTGTATTAAGTTCTGTTGTATTCTGATGAAGTCTTTGGTTACAACCTGACTAAAGTGCTCAATAAATGTTTTTTGATTATCCTGGTGGAGTTCTTGTGACACTGTGTTCCAGGCTTGCTCAAACTTTTTTTCCATGCCAATGACCATATATTTGGCTATTGGCATACCTTCCACATTATATACACCCTTCATTTGGAGCTGTCATGGCTCTGTTTTGTAGTTTGCAGAAATGTACTCGGTTACTAGCTGAATACATTGCTGCAGGTTACACTAATGCTGCACGGACGACTGCCTGCTTCCTGGATTTCTAATTCACCTCATTAGCATGGTTTTCACCTGCAAATGAGGCAATTAGCATACAGGAGCTGTGTCTGTGGAGGAATAGAGCAGGAGCACTCGTGCACATCCCGGGAGCTTGTTTCTGGATCTCTTGGCAGCCATATTGCCTCCAGCAGCTCCTGCACTATTCCTGCATGCCATGCAGAGCTTGCTGAATCCTGGGCTCAGTCATAGCAATAGAACAAAAGGGTGACAAAACAAAGTCATATAGGTTCATAGATTCATAGATAAGTACTAGGCTATCTGCCTAAGGGCATTTATAAGCCTAGCCAGAATGTGTTGGCTTTTGCCACCCCCTTAGATTAGTTCCCTGTGCCACTGTCCAGCAGAGCCACTGCAGTGATCCCCGGGATAAATTTTCTATTTCCTATCCACCTGTCAATCTTGAAAAGTGTTCGTGAGGGGCTCTGCCTGATGTATATTGGAATCCTGTTCCAAAGCATGGGGAGTCTCTGGGACAGGAATCTCTCCCTCCAGCATGTCCAGTTTATCATTGTGGCGAGGTTTATATCTCTAGAGTATGTGGCTCTCTGGGATTTGTTTTTTTTTAGGTGGAGTATGTCCATCAATTCTGGGTTGGACATGGTCTTGTATGTCAGGCAGTGATTACCTCTGAGTAAGCTGTATGCAACCGAGTACAGCTGGAGTTTCTTGAGTCGGGCTGCATAGGGCATCTGTTTGAGGCCAGTAATCCTCTTGGTGATGTACTTTTTGGTATTTCCAGCTGTTGCAGGTGTCTTGTAAGGTACATGCCAAATGGGGCATTGTATTCTATAATGGGTCTAATGAGTGATGAATAGAGAGGCACAATAACCTCTTTTGTTCTAGATGCAAACCCTTTTGTGATTATGTGGGCCACATAGAAGGATTTTCTAACCACCTTGGCAATATGATTATCAAAGGAGAGATTACTATCTACTTGGGTCCCCAGATCCCTTATTGCATTTTCTGTAATTAGGGGGACTACCACCTATGTGGTAGTGCACGGGTACTTTATTTTTTCCAAAGGGGATGACTATGCACTTTTTGGCATTTAGCTTGAGGCCATGATTTTGACACCAGGTATCTGTCTCAGTGAGACCCTTCTGGAGGGTGTCTGTATCAGCTGGAGAATCAGTTATGGCCCCTAGTTTGCAGTCATCTGTGAACTTGGTCAGCCATAGTCCCCCTGTGCTTGCCTGTACCTCTGAGAGCTATATACTGAACAGGAGGGGTCCAAGGATTGAGCCCTGGGGGACGCCACTTGTAACCGGTTTAGAGTCGGACATAGAGCCTGCAACTCTCACCATGTGGGTTCTATCCATGAGCCAGTTGGCAACCCATCTCGTGACGTAGGGGTTTATGTTCAAGCTGGTGAGCTTGTCTATAATACTAGAATGGGGAATGGTGTCAAAAGCCTTTGCAATGTCTAGGTAGGCTGTGTGGACCTCCTTTCCCTCATCTAATTGCTTGGTAACTGTCTCAAAGAAGTCCACCAGGTTTAGCCGGCATGATCTGCCCTTAACAAAGCCAAACTGGGTAGGGTCCAAGGTTTGGAGGTTCCCAATGTCTCTGTTAATGAGTTCCATGATGATGCGCTCCATAGCCTTGCAGACCAGGCTAGTCAGGCTTATAGGGTGATAGTTTCCGGGGTCTGTTGTGGCTTCACCTTTGTGGAGTGAGATAACTGTTGCTGTGCGCCACTCTGTGGGCACACAGCCTGTAGAGAGGCTGAGTTTGAACAGTGTGTTTAGGTGAGGGGTTAGTTCATTTTGGAGCTCTTGTAAGACACAGCCTGGGACACCGTCTGGTCCCATTGAAGCTGTGTTTTTGGTTTTGGATAGGGCTGTTTTAACTTGTGTGCCCATGATTGACGGGGCCCTACATTCTTCCGGTATGGTTATGGCCCCTTTAGGGGCTGAGAGGGAGCTGAAGTTTGCACTAAACCTGTCTGCCAGAATGTTGGCAATATCAGTCGGTTCAGTGTATTTTGTGCCATTCTGCATGAACTCAGAGCAGATCTGAGAGTTTCCACTTAGGTTCTTGACATAGCTAAAGAACGCTTTCTGGTTATCTTTGGAGTCATTGCCAATTTTTCTTTCGAAACTAGCCTTGGATGATTTAATGAGGGATCATAGTTTCTTGCTGATACTGATTAGGGATGTATTTCCTTCTTGAGATTTTCCTCTTTTCTGTACTAGTTTCCTCCTTCTGTTGTATAGCTTGTTTATGGCAGGGGCCCACCAGACTGGTTTCCTTTTCTTGGAGGAGTGAGTCTTAGTTTTACTTGAGATAGCATGATCCATGCATTCCTGCAGATGCTCATAGAGTGCCTTTTTAAAGGTTTCAGCAGCTTGGACAGCATTGTCCTTTAGCATGGGGGCTGTGAACCTTTCCACCTCAGTCTTAAGTAACATGAAGTTTGCTTTTGAAAAGTTTTTCACAGTGGTTTCCTTGATTGGGGGTGGGGCGGAGTGTGGATATCCAGAGTGATTAGTCTATGGTCTGATCTAACCAGCAAGGGGTTGAACTCCGGAGTGGAACACCGGTCGCCCATGTTGATGATGACCAAGTCCAATATGTTGTTCCCTCTGGTGGGGGTGTTGACCAGTTGATCCAGGGCATTTGAGTTTATAAATTCTTGAGTAGTTCTCCCAGTTTATGTTTGGGTAATTGAAATCACCCAGTATTAGAGTGTTTGGTAGAACCTTCATATTTCTCAGTGTCTCCAGAAATACGGAATGGGGGTCCTGGGTCATGGCGGGTGATCTGTAGCAAGCTACAATTTGGATTGCAGTTTTGCCCATTGTTAGTTGCACATGGATGATCTCTGATGCATTCTGCTGCACCACTAACCTGGAGGTGTGGGTATCCTTGATGAATATGGATACACCCCCGCCTTTTGTGTTTCGGTCCTGGTTCTGTGGCCGAAATATATGGTGTGAGTTATAGCCTAGTAGTGCTGGTGTGCTCTCAGGACCCTTAAACCAGGTTTCTGTTACTGCACAGATGTGGATGTCCTCCATATTGAGGAGTGCCTCAAGTGCATGCATTTTGAGGTTTAGACTTCTGGCGTTGAGTAGCATTACCCTCATTTTTGGTTACTTGTGCTATTTATGGTGGTGGGTTTGTCTTTTGAGCCTTGCCTAAAAAAGGCACTATGTGACAGGTGCAAGCCATCTCTTGCAAAGCAACATGGCCTGTCGAGCATGTCATCCCAAGCAGACAGATACTGGATCCCCTTTGAATGACACCAGAAACTTAGCCAATTGTTGAAATTGATCATTTTTTCTTTATGCTGTGGTATCATTCTTGGTGAGGGCAGGATGCTACTCAGGGTCAGGGTCATACGAGCCTGGGCTACATGATCAGAGAGCTCTTCCATGTCTCTTTTCATGCAGTCCAGGGAGGTATGTCTGAGGTCATTCACACCAACATGGACAATGACAGAGTCATATTTGTACTTTTTCTGGAGTGACCTGAGTGCTTGTGTTATGTGGCGGATCCTGGCACCTGACAGGCAGCTAACTGTAACCTTCTCCTTGTCCAGCCTAGTTAGTGGGACATCAGTGTGCCTGACTATAGAGTCACCTATTACTAGTGTGTTGGGTATGTTATTTTGCCTTAAGGGCTGTGATTGCATGGCACACTGATTATGTGAAGTATGTGTTTCATGGTTGGTGATAGGGTGTGAAGGTTGCTTGGATGTCTGCTTTGGAGGTCTCTGTTGCTTTTGCAGATTTTATTTCATGTATTCATGTATGTTATTTGTTTATTAGGTCTATGTGAGACTGGCAGTCTTGGGTTGGATTCACCAGTTGGACTTTGGACATGCCTGAATAAGTAGAGTAAGCTGTTTTTCTGATTGGCTGGTGGGGGCGTAGAGAGCCTTGTCCTTCTGGAGAAAAATTGAAGAGTAGACTTTGTGGAGCAGAGAATAATTTAACTCTAGCTAACTGGCACTGCCCGGTGCGCAAAACTGCGCAAATGCGGTTTTTATAGCAGGGAAGTGAATGAGATAGAAATTAGCCCAAAATGGCCGATAATACTATCGTCTGGGCTGAAACCACTCCTCCAGGGACAGATAGGCTGCTCAAAGCTGCCCTCTCTCACATGTGAAAAGAGAAACTTCCTTCTATCCAAGTAAGGTATGGGCAACACAGAAACTTGTAACACAGCCCTGGATTCAGCAATAACCTGAAAAGTGGACTATACTAGTTCAGAAAGGCGGGAAACAAGTATATTTTTTTCAGAAAATAGAGCAGATACAATAAAAACAACACTTTAAATGCACAGAAAAGGCTATTGCACTTTAGTGTGTAGCGTACAACAGTAAAACAGATTATTTAAACACAAAAATGACTTAATTCAAGAGCAGGCAGCAAATAAGTACAATATGTAGCAATAACAAACTTTTTAAATCACAGATTCGCTAAAAAAACTGGCGTTTTAGGCAGAATTAGTTAAGACAGCAAGAAAAGCAGAAAAATAATACTTAATCACTCCAAAGTCTCTCTTTTTATGGAACAAAGGATCATGTGTTGTTAAAGCCACAATGGAAAACTGTAAAAAGATAGTCTACAAAAAAGCATTTGACAGTATCCCACATTAATGTATAAAAGAGTGATTATAAAATGTATAAGACACACCCTGCACTGATCGATTACTTTACAATGACCATGAAACAGTGGCAAATCACTTTGCAGTTAAGCCATGATAAAGGACAAATTATTATTCCAGGGATAAAAATTCAAAGGGGGATATTCCAGGGTTGCTCTTTGTCACCATTGCTCTTTTGTCTTGCCCTTAACATATTAAGCTGTCTACTTAATAGATTGGGTCATCATACCTCTCAACATCTTAGAGCAAGAAATCTGACAAAGCCACAAATAAAAGCAGGACAAAGGCCCCAAAATAGGACAAGTTTTAAATATTGCTATTACAAACTTATAAAGTAGATAGAATAATAAGATTTGCATTAGTATGAATTTTCTGAAGGGTATGAAGTCTGAAACTCAAATGCCTGTCATTATTTTCTAACTTCAATCTTTAATTATTTGCCACTAATTTGCCAGAAAACCACAATTTTATGAAAAATAGACCAAAAATATGAGGCAAAAATCTGGACATTCTGCAAAAATCTGTACAGCTGAGAGGTATGTGTCATGGCTAGAATTTGGCTCCCTGAAAACAACAAAGTGTAAAGACTTCTCATCTTCTTTTTGTGTGTGATTTAACTCATTACAGCTAAGTTCTCCCCCAGGCATTTCTGCAATTAACTCCTACTGTGCCTCTAGGTGTCAAATATTACTTGTTCATATTTGCATTAATAATTCCAAAACCACACTACATACAAAGTATCAAAATATTTTATTTTGAAGCATACATGATGGCAAACACAACTCTATTGATATTTGACCTCTGTCATTTAGTATTTGTTAGAACTGTAAGGTGATAACTTCATTTTTCAAAGGCTCAAGCCATACCCACTGAGAGTAAAGGTACACACTAAAAAGTGCTCTAGTGGAGGGAGGGAGTTAAAATGGTATAGTTCATCAGATGAGAAACTGAAAGCACAAATGCAAGTAGTCTAAACGGTTTCAGATGATGTAAGAATTGTATTTGGTCTTGATAAATGTGCAAAAGTGACCTTTAAAGCAGGAAACCTGTAACACCAAGAAAACATCAGTTTGGGATAGGAATGTGATATAAATGAACATGAGGAAGAGGAAGTGGATAAATATTTGGGAACTGATGAAGAATCAGCAATAAAACATGAACAAATGCAAATAATACTTAGTAAGGACCATTTTAGAAAACTAAAATTAATACTGAAAACAGCATTGACATCTAGGAAAAAAGTCCAAGCTATACACCAATTTAATCTTCCTGCCCCAACTTACAGTTTTGGATTGATTGCTGGCCCCAAAAGTTGTTGGATCAGTTAGACAGGAAAACAAGAAGGATGCTTCATACTTATCAAATGAATTATAAATGTCAGTGTATGCCAAGGCTATATATTCCCCATTCTGAAGGAAGTATGGGCCTCCTCGAAATTTATTATATGTATAGATCTACAATTGTAGGACTGAATACATATCTGCAGACCTCACAAGACCCAAATGTAGTTAAAGTTTTAAAAGCATTTGAGGTTGGCTTTGTTGATTTTGTTATTGAGGTAGCAGAAGAAGTAGGATGAAATAGCAAAATTAGCCTCAAATACTTTTCTGAAATTAGTTTGTCTGTGATTCTTTTGCAAAGTTTTCGCTTTTCTTACTTATTTTGTACTTTTCAGAGCAACTGAATAAAAAGCATTCTTTATTAAAAAATCTCTCTTTTTATATTTTTATTCTATTTGCTTTTTAGTGATTTATTAAAAATAAGACTAATTATGTGTTTATCTAGATTTCAGCATTTTCTACTTCCCATACCTACACAGGCATATTACATTGTAGGCCAGATTTCCTGGTTTTTCTTCCTCTGGTGCTGTTCACACACCTTCATAAAAAATAAACAGGTTGTTTTACTTTTCTGTGAACACAAATAAAGAGCACTCCTATCCCCCCCCCCCCCAAAAAAAACCTTATTCGACACCTGTGGCAATAGGTTCAGTTATGTAATTGCAGTAGCTAAACACATCTACAAATGCTCGTGAATGCACCCATAAAATGCACCCTCAATTAGGAACTGTGTGTGTGTGTGTGTGTGTGTGTGTGTGTGTGTGTGTGTGTGTGTGTGTGTGTGTGTGTGTGTGTGTGTGTGTGTGTGTGTGTGTGTGTGTGTGTGTGTGTGTGTGTGTGTATAGAAATGGTCATTATTAAAACCTGAAAGTAACTCACCATCAGCAGACCTTCTTGATCACTGTGTGATTTGTGGAATATATGAATAAAGATTTTATAGTATTCAACCACCAGGATTTGCCTGCTGTGTGGAGCTTATGGTGTAACTACTGGCTATGGACATTTCTTCATTTATTCTATGTGTACATTAAAAACAGGCTGCTTTAATTCTCTTTTTATATATCAATCTTTAGTGAGCTCCCTGTCGTGTATGCTTAAATGGTAATTCCATCTAGAAGTATACAAAGTAATAACTACTAGTAGTTACACAGTTTCCAATCAAATTTTTGAAAATGTATATGTTAAAACTACCACAGAAACCATAGATAGGTCATCTAAAGTCTGCGGCGCTTTCTTTAGTGTTCTTCATCAGATCTGTCTAAGCGTCAAAAATGTAACTTGTAGAAGTCAACTGTGCTGGCTAAAAATAATGGGCCACAATCGCTAGCTAAGATTCTCCTTTGATGTTTTAATCATTTAAAAACTTCCCAGATATCCTGTTGGAAATTATTGTATATCCTAATTGCTAAGTAGTTGTGGTTAAGGTTTGTACCTGGTGCAGTTCTGGAGAAAAGGGGGAGCAATGTGGCTGTATTAGTTCCCATGTGTGTATCAAGCTATGGTTTGCATGCCTTACTGGCTAGTGGACAGCTTAGTTTACTTAAGGGAGTAGGGAGAGTTCCATTTGGGCTCCTAATAAGCTCAAAGGTCTAGGAGTTAGTGATAATTAAAGGCTACGAGATACATTTGGTCAGAGTGGCAGGGAAGAAAGGCCCTTAGTTATGCATGAGATATAATGATGGTTGTCCAAGCATGTGGCTTTTAGTTACTGTTGTATCCATTGCCTCAGTTAAACTATAGCTCTCACTTTAGTGAGGTTTATATTCTAGATGGAGGGAAAGGAGGGGTTCCAATCAGTTTCCTGTGCTAAATGTGTTAGGGTATTTAAATGTACACCGAGTTCATTGCAATCCACCAGGGAAAGATCTAGTGTGTACGCGGTGTAGTGGAGTATGAGTGAGGAGCCAAGCTACATAGAGTGTTGCTCTAGTGGAGTTTGAAGTGTCAATCATTACAAAGACAGGGGTTAAACGGGAAGGAATCTCCAGTGTGAGCAAATGCCTTAGGGGTTTCCATGCTGAAGTCACTCTTATGGAAGACCCATTATTCAGTGTACTAAGACAAGGAAAACAGCAAACGCTGATGCTGTTGCTCATTTGGTAAAACGTGTGTTGTGGGGGTGGGGATTAACCTTCTAAACTAAGATGGCAAACATAGTGGTCCAAAAGGTTGTAATTGGGACCTGATGGTGTGTTCCCACCTGCCACAATGAATAAAAGCATAGTGCAGGCTGTTTTAATTGTTTTTACTAAAAGTTCTTAATGTGCTTTTGTTCACCCATAGTTTGCTTATAATATGGAAAGATAAAGTAACCCATTTGGGAGACTAGCAAGTGGTATGGGGTTTTAACCTTCTAGACCAAGGTAGCCACTATAGTTGTCGATATTTCTTTGTGTTTAGAAGTGGAACAAGAGCTGGTGTTAGGTCTCCCTTAGTAACAAATCTTGTGGTCTAGTTTACAAAGGTTCAGGAAGCAGTTTATTGATTATGTTTTGTTGAGTTGAGGAGCCTTCCCCATTTAGAGTCATATCTGCTATTCCAGCTCTTTATTCTCTAGTTTGTCATTGAGGTTTCCATGAAGAGGTGTGTCTTTAACCTTATCAGTGATGTGGAATTTGAAATGCAAGTGTTCAGGCTTTTCATGTGTTTCACTATTGGATTTGTGGTGGTCCTGTATCAAACATCTGAGTTGTATCTAGCAAACCCCAACTTGAGCTTGTTTATGTGTTTCCCTGTAAGGAATGCCTGGCATTTAGTGCATTGAGCACAGTACACTACATTCTTGGTGTTGCAATTTCCTCATAGTTTGCTTAGATATTGTTTTTGTTGGCTGGCCATGTAAAGCTGTTCTGGTTGCTCATAAATTTACAGTAGGTACAGGGGGTTTGCCACGTGGGTATGTTCCTCCTTCAGTGTTGTTACTCAGGGTGCTAGAGGGGTGCTCAATGCAACTCCTGATGTTGTGGCCATTCTGGATGATGAATCTTGGTTGCTGGGGGAGTATGTGGCTTGGGTTTTTGTTTTCAGGGATGATGCACCAGTAGTCATTTTTAATTTGATTGATTCCACTGTAACCCAGTGAGTAGGTTAGCCTCATGCTAAGCATCTTGTTTTTGTCTATCCCATGTCTGTTGATGTCTTGAAGATCCTTGTGTGGGTTATGGCCAGTGTCCTTGTTACTGGGTTGTTAGTCATTTTTCATTGTATAATTGGGTTAAGGATCTGTGTAAGTAGTTTCTGGCTATATCCTCTTGCTAGAAAGTCCCTTTGAAAATCACATATATTCTTGGAGAAATGTTCAAGTGGAGACTCTCACATTTCTTAGGCCTTGTGACTTGACATTTCTTTTTAATCTGAACAGATGCATACTGTCATTATGGAGGAGGAGGTTGACATGGCTGGGCTTTCATTAAAGGTAGTTCGTGAGTCATCTTGTATTTAGATTCCTGCTAATGGTTAGTTCCAGGATGTGTACTTGTCTGAAACTGTGTCGTGTGGTAAATCTCAGGAAGCTGGTGGAGTTATTGAGGTGTTTGTTGGATTCATTTATTTTTCCAAGTCACTATTCCAGATAATAAAGATACCATCTATAAATAAGTAGTGTCCCATGTATGCGAAATGTTGAGAACTGAAGATATGCTCAGATTCTCACTTAGACAGTGCTGTGTTAGTGAGGCTGGATGCCATGGTGGTACCCATTGTGATGCCCGTTTATTGATGAAAGTATTGTCCTTCAAACAGAAAGTAGTTGTTTTTGAATAGTAAGTTCACCAGCCTGCCAAGAAGCTACTTTTCACTGGGTATGGTTTCCCATTCCTTGTTTTAGGCTTCTATTACTACTAGATGTAGTAATTCTGCAGAAGGAGCGTAAAGAGCCTGAACATCTATGGTGACAAGTATGGATTTCTTTTGGATTGAAAGGTCCTTGATCTTCTTAAGGAAGGCCATTAAGTCCAGGATGAAGAATCTATTGCTTTCTGCAAGTGGTTTGATGTACAACCATCATTACATCTACTGCATAATTAAGGAACCTCCTTACCTGCTAGTCTGACCAAATGTACCCCATAGACCTTATCTGTCACCAAATTCTGGACTTTTGAGCATGTTAGGAGTCCATATGGAAATCTCTCTTCTCCCCTAAGTAAACTAAGCTATCCACTGTCCATTAAGGCACACAAACCATAGCTTGATAGACACCTGGGAGCCAATTCAGCCACATCATCCCTCCAACCGATCCAGGCACAAACCATAGCCACAACTACTTAACAATTAGGATACAAAACAATTTCCTAGAAGTTATCTGGAAAGTTTTCAAATATTGTGAGCCTCAAAGAAGGATCCTAGCTAATGATGTGAACCTGGCATTTTTAGCTAGCACAGCTGACCCCGTACAAGTTGTGTTTTCGACACTTAAGCAGATTAGATGAAGAACACAATTGAAAATGCTACAGACATAGGATGACCTATCCATGTTTCCCAATCTAGGTTTAACATATAAATGGGAATACTGTTTATTTCCATGTTTTTTACTGGAAACTCCTTAAATACTACTATTTATTACTTTGTAAATTTCTGGATGGAATTACCATTTGGTAATGAAGAGCTCAGCTAAAGATGGCTATCTAAAGTGAGACTTAAACCGGCTTGTTTTAACGCACACATGGTGACTCAAGATTACACTCAAAACATATAATCATTATAAGAAAACTGTTGTTCAAATGAATTACTTCAGTAAGGTAACACAAATGTTTAGCATTGACATTAAGAGTTAAACGAATGTATAATGGAGATAGCTTTGGATTGTAATTTTAATTTTAATTTCAATTTAACGTAAATCAAAATTTTCCTTAATTTCAATTTAATGTAATTTAAAATGTTGTATAATGAAACTTCATACTAGTAATTAGGACCCATCCCCAGTCACCCAGACACAGCCATCATGACTTTGTGAGCAGACCTAGATCCTGTAAACAAATCCACACTGACATCATGGGAAGCAGCACCCTCAAGCTTAGTCCAAAAATTAGACAAAAAATAGCCAGGACTTGACAATGTCATCTCAGTCTTCTAGCAGAGCTCATTTGCCAAATTAAGAATCTCTTAATTAAAAAGGACCGAGTGAGAGTCTTTCTTTTAGAATCCTGTGATATGCTAGGATGACCACTGTTTCCTAGACCAGAGATCTGCAGCTACAACCACGAACAAGCTAACAGACCAGGACCTCCAGAGTTTGAGGGTAGAAAGATAATCCACCCTCGGGTTGCTGGGGAAGTCTGAACAGAAACCTCCCACATGGAGCAAGGACCAAGTCTACAGAAAGAACAAGACCTCACCACTGATCTACAAGTTAACCTTTGATCTCAATGTTTTCTCCTCAATACTGGACACACCAAGACTGAGGATTACTCATCACTAAGTCACCCTAACATAGGAATAGCATATTTTATAGGATCTGTAGTTAGGGGCACTGTAATTGATTATTTGAGTAATTATTACTTACCTTTCTTTTGATGGGAAAAATATACTTAGCTCGAACATAGGTTCTTCACTCAGGTACAAGAGGAATGTCTTACCTGAACTCATCTGACTAGCAATTTATTATATCCACCTTGCAAAATTCTTGACCCACTTAACACATGTCCTCAAAGTGATACAACCTATCCTAAGGTACTTTCATCCTTAAGACGGTTATATTTAGTTGCAGAAATATATGGGGGTCTCTTTCCCACGTTGTTAGCTTTAGATAACTAACAAGATGGAGATGGGGTGTCGGCAAGCAAATGTCGGGATGTCACAGTAATTCTGGAGTTCCAAGAATGAAAAGGAAAAGATTTTGAAAAATGAATAGTAAAGAAAACATTTCAAAACGTTAATAACAACTGATACCCAGGGATTTAGGGGAGTGTGAGAAGTAAGTGTGCCATGTCAGCTGATATTGCTGTAGTAATATGTAAATTAGTCAGGGCATAGTATGATCTTTAACTTGTGTTACTATATGCAACACCATTTTTTATAAATTCTTTACCCACTGGTCCATCTCTGGAAATAACTTGCCCAGAGACTGCAAATTTCAAATAAAATTATTTTACTGAACAGAAAGTAATTCAAGAGAATAATGAAGTAACAGTACCGTAATCTCATAGAACAACAACTAGGCAAACAAAATAACAAGGTGCTGCTTTATTTCAATCTTTTCCAACATAGTTCATTCCAGGAAATACAGTTCACAGTGTATATGTCAGGACCCTTTTTAGGTAAAGCAAGCCCCCCTAGTAAGTATAGTCTATTTCCCAAAAGGAAATGACAATTTAGTACAATTTTAACTCAACAAATAGTGGTCCTTCAGTGATAAGACATTCCAGCTCCTTTTTCTTGGGAATGTTTTTTCTCCTGTGCTCTGATACCTCTGAAGTTATCTAAGGTTCATGTGCCACCTTCTTTTCAGAGCTTTCAGTTTCTGAGCTCTGATGCTTTTTCCTTTTTTACACAGTGAGTAATTCCTCTCCAGTCTTTCTAGACCTCAGCATATTTTCCCCTAGGCTCTACTTCTCTAAAGTCAGAGTATGTTTGCCTGCTCTTTGTATGTTGTAGTAATTTTTACCTCTCATCCTCTCTAGAGAAAATTCCTGACCTTTGTCTATGCTCTCTAAAATGAAAAATCTTACTGTTTGAAAGAAGGGAGATTTCTTCGTCCTCCACTTTGGAACTCTAAGAGATATCAATAGGACAAAACACTAGTTGCTACACCATTTAGTACCACTGGTCACACAACTAGATTATGCCACATTACAATGTTTACTCTAGCTGTTCTCACAGGGTAACAGTGGAAGCATATCATGGTAGATATCACACCTCAGCAGCTCTTGCCCTTGTAAGATATCTATGATTAAACAGATACATTAGTATCCTTAGCATTTCAGATTTCAGATGACAGTGCTTAACACTAAAACTAAAAGGAATGGTATGGAACTCAAATATTAACAAACAGCAGAATTTGCCATGGATATGCATGCAATACTAAAGATAGTAATCTACTTTTGAGATAGATTTATTTATCCTTCATTGATTGGGTTAGTTCCACTATGCCAACAGCCTCTTCACAGGGAGACCTCATGTGGCATTTATACTACTACGGGAAATCTGAGAAGGGCATTGGGGAACTTCCCCTACTCTTTTCAGTAGGTGACATGGGATCTTTTACATCCACCGGACCAACAAACAACTCAAGCAGATGGGGCAACAGTTTGACATCTCATCCAAAAGACAGCACACTTAGGAATGCAGCATGATCCATATGCTGGACGACAGTATCAGCAATACATCTAGTTGTTGTGGGAATAGAACCCACAGCCTACTGCAGCAAAGGTGAGTCTGCTACTTGTACCACTGACACAATATGCAAATGCTCTGACATTAAAGTCAGATATGTGTATGTATTGTGTTGTGAGAATGAAGGCTGTTCTTTGATTTGTTCTTACTTGGCAACTGCCACTTTTATGCTATTGCCTACTGAAATACCTTGACAGTGTCCCTTCTTGACACCATATCCTTTCTCCCAGAGCAGTTTGTTATTTTACATTCATTCTATAATTATCAGCACCACTATGTGATATTCAAAAGGTAACAATTAATAATGTAAAAGATATCCTGGAATTAACAGATGCAGTAGTTAAGAAAATTATCTTTACATCTGAGGCTGTGTTTAATTACAGTATTTTTAGTTAAAGACAAAGTATTAGAACCTATCTTTGGTCTGGATTAACAGTATAACAAGCAGGCTGTTTTACTTTAAGTTATAGCAAATAATTATCCTTCTTTACAGCATCACTATAATACAGCAAAATACATATTGTACCACAAAGCTAACAAAATAATTACAGATTACATGTTAATGTTTATAATGTAAATATACTGTCATATGTTTTAATATGAATGATGCAAATGTGTTGTAAGTACTTGACTATAATGATATTCTGAACAAGAGCCTACAGAACCTTTGACATAGATAAGAAGCTGATAGATGAACTTCAGAAATGATTAATGATTCATGACAACTTTTCAAATCTTTTACTGTAAAATGATACTGCAGAGCAAATGTGTCACTTAAGAACTAGAACATTCGTTGAAAGATATTTATCCTGACAAAATATGATGATAGAACTGTGTTTTCTTCTGTAATCATTTTTTCCCCTGAATTATGAGTGACGTTTACTTTTAAAATGGAGAAAATAACAGCACACATCTAATTCCTTTATGTAAATCATGAATAATGTTTGATTTCTTGTATGTTTGGCTGTCAGTTAGAATACATTTTTAAATATAAACTGTCTTTTTAACCACAGAAGATGCAGCTGTGATATGTCCAAAGGGATTTTGCTGTGCAGAATTCTTCAGAAACCACCTGGGGCAGAGAGTGAAATCTGCTGTACCATATTCTGATGTTTGCTATTGCTTGTACAGCAATCAGCTCAATATTTTGTTGCTGACAATAAAATGTTTACAAAAATAACATTTAGGCACATCAAACTATGTTGCAGATTTGTGCATATATCTTTCAGCTCTTTTTCAATTCCATGAACAGCAATTTGCATAGAAATAGGATTTTTGCCCACTAGAAAATTAATTCAGATTTTTAAAATTAAAATCACAATCCTCTGTGTAATATTAAATGTGTGCCGTCACATGAGAAAGGTATTGCAACTTCCATGAAAGAAGCAAATTGGTCATATGTGCTGCTCTTCGTGTTATACATATTTCAAACTAGCGATAAATAACAAAAGGTGTCCAAGGAGACAAAGCCTGTTAATCTGCATTTGGCCTTTATACAAGAGAAATAAACATGCACACATTAAACTATTTTGGTTTGGGAAGAACACTTAAACTGCAGGATACAGCAAGATTATTACCTCGAACACTAATTAGGCAAAGTGAAAGTGTCCAGATGTATAACAGCAGTAATCTACAATTCAGAGACTTGGTAAGGCTGTACCAAGTAACATCTCATCAGTGTCTCATTACCATGTCTGTGAATCAGACCTGACCATGCTAGTGCACCCCCTGCCATCGCACACATTGCTGTTACACAGGCACCTTCCAACACAGACATACACACACCTATGTTTACTTATGAGTACTATTATTACAGGAGCCAAATATAGTGAATCAAGTATTTCCAGAATACAGCACAGATGTCACTGTCAAAATATATTGTGGGATTCATGGATAAGCCCTGCACACCTGCAAAGTGTTAAATGGCATGCAACAGATAATTCTACATGCCCCAAAGCTAATCATATATTAGGGCCAGCATAGTACTGTACTATCCAACAGACAGCTGCATAATAAATCAAAAAGGCCACTTTATAGGGTGGAATGGTGGTAGGTTAGCACAGTGGATGATTACTGTGACAAACAGGTGCATAATCAGTGGGTTGAATGTTGTCGACAAGGTAAGCTAGTGTGGCACAGTTCATGTGCGTCCATACAGGCTATGAAGTGTCATGTAGATGCCACACCAGATAGCCAACAGATGGTCAGCATGGCAAAGTACAAACCTAGTTCATTACTGAAATGAAATGAGGAGCAAAGGGGCTAGAATAGTACAAAAGGGGAATATAGCAAACAGAAAAAAACTATAAGTGTAGCTATAATTTATGACATGAGGGTAAAGGAAAGGCAATGCTTTCTCTAGAGAGATAGTTCCATTTGCAAAATATGAAAAAGAAGGGCTGGAGGAATACATATAAAGAAATGGTTGGTGAAGGGATAGAAGGAGAAGAGAAGGTAGCAGGAGCAAGCAGACAGAAATAAATCACAGACAGATGGGG
This sequence comes from Protopterus annectens, assembly GCF_019279795.1. Classification (NCBI taxonomy): domain Eukaryota; kingdom Metazoa; phylum Chordata; order Ceratodontiformes; family Protopteridae; genus Protopterus; species Protopterus annectens. The sequence goes on from NC_056731.1 coordinate 728,087,021, forward strand.
TGGTATACACAGAAAAGGTAGGTATAGACTGACAAAGAATGAACAACTGATGATAGGGAGGGTTGAAGATCAAACAAGGTATGCAAAATGAAAAGTATGGAGGGGAATTTTTGAAGGGTAATAGTACAGAGTCCATAGCCAGATACCAGGCCAGACTGGAGAACAATAATGAACCATCTGTCACCTTTGTAACTGATGTCACAGACAGCCTGCAATTATGGTAACCCTATTGTCAAGGCCTCCTGGTCATAAATCATTCAAAAAATAACTACATGATGCCAAGGTAAGAATCCAGTAGCTGGCAAACCCCAGATGATACTGTCCTCTGCAACTAATACTGATAGATGATGGGAAACCTGTCTGGGCCACTGCCAGGATAAGTCTTCACCTCCTCCTCCTCTCCTGAGAACTGGCCATAGAGGCCACAAAGAATCCATATCAGTAGTGGTAATGTCAGAGTTGTAACACTTATGACTATGAATTTCAGAATGAGAAGACAACAGTATAATGAAGGCCAAACTCTTACTCATAGCAGGCAAAAGAAAAGCCCTACACTACTCCCCACCAATCAGCCTATAAATGTAAAAGCATGCTGAGGGAAAGGCATGGGCAAAGAAAGCATCCTGGAGCAATGATTCTCCTACAGGCAGCACACAGATCCCCTCACAAAAAACAGAATTCTAATAACAAATCCTGTAGGTATAAAAACAACTAGGAGTAGATCTTCCTTTCAGGCAGCTCATAGATTTCCCACATATACAACGGTAATGTCATAATTAAAGAAAGCAGCCAGGATCAACTTCTCTCTCACAGACAGCATGCACAGACTCCCAAAAGGCAAAGTTACAATGGTAAATGCTGAAATAATAAAACACATGCAGTCACAATGCCCACACTAAAGATTACAGACACAGACATACATAAGGAAAATTTGTAGCCTGACACATAACATTCCACACAACATCAAATAGATAAATGGTGGACAGAGTGCTCTGTGGCTACCGTGGCAGCAGAGTATCAGATGGAAACAGGCAGGTCCATTCCTTATGCAGCTTCTATTGTAGACACAATGCATTGGCATAGAAACGTCCGGAAGAGGAGGGCTGGAATCAAAAGAAGAAGACTCTAAGATGGTGACAGACATTATCAGTGAACATGTGAGTGGGGGGAAGCTATAGGGATGAGCAGGGCACACAAACAATTATAGCTAACAGCAAAGCAGTGAAGGATTTCAGGATGCATGTTTGGGGATTTCAGGAGTGATAGATACAGTGGCCTTACAAAGGTTATATGGACTATACAGTTGTCATTGTCTGCAGTGTGCCACAAACAGTATGATGATAAGGGTATCACCACAGCTAAGCCACAAGAGGTATACAAGAAAGAAAAGTAGCCACATAGACAAATCAAAACAGATATAGATGCAACACACACTGTTTAGGAAATAGAGCCACAGCAGCTGATAGGCACACCACAGACTCTCCCTCTAAACGTGTGTCTGCAACCAAAGCAGCACCCACGTTATACTAAGTAGGAACAGATGAACAGGGCATGTCTGTATGGTAGAGGTCACCAATAGATAGTAGTGTAAAAAACACACTGTACAGAAGTGGGAAAGCATGGGAGCTGTTTACAGAACAGCTGACAAAGCAAAAAAAGAAGGCCTCTCCAAGGGACCATACCTCTACACCCCACTGTAAAGTCTCCATAGACTACAGGAGCAGGAGACATTGTTAGGACAATGGGATATAAATACGTTAGTCTATTTACCTAATCTTGGTTCCGAGTGGTACCTCAAAAAAAGTTGACTCCAGTTTAATTCACAGTAACAATAAGATGGAGTACTCTGATTCAGAGCTGGAACATTCCAGAGACCAGGGCATTGTACTACAAGCTATAAAGGGGACACTCTACAACTACAACTCTTTCCAGAAAGGAAACCACTACCTATGTATCAGCAAAAACATATGTTACTGGCAAAAGGTGCAAAATGGCAAGAATTGCTAGTGCTTCTGAAAGAACACAGAGAGCATTGAAGAGAAGAGAGAGCTTGACTGATGGGAAGATGAGGTCTGAGACAGGTCGCTACTTCCATACTGTGTGTAACATAAATTACTTATCCATACTCCCTGCTGATGAATAGCACAAAACATAAATTACGTATCCATACTCCCTGGAGATAAACAGCACATAACATAAATTACTTATCCATACTCCCTGCCAATAAACAGCACAAAACATAAACTCCCTGCCAATAAACAGCACAAAACATAAATTACTTATCCATACTCCCTGCCAATAAACAGCACAGCACATATTTTATTATGCTGTGTCTTTCTATCTAGCTCCTGAAGTGTTAGAAAGGAAGTGCAATGTGCATATGGAGTGACTGGAGTACCTGGGGAGTGCTAGGATAAGTATAGGTCAGTTTTGTGAAGCATGCATGTGTTTCAATAGTAACAAGTAACAAATGCAATACTGGGAAAGTACATTTCTACAATAAAACAGCATCTGCAATTACTGACAATCATTACTGAAATTGGTATGATAATTGCCATGTTAAGGGCATTATCTTGGTTCCCATACTTTTATTACGTTATTTATCATCTCCTATCCCGCTCATGTCACTCCAGTTATATATTGCCTTGGCCAATGATTCCAGATTCAAGACATGGACACTTAATTTATTGTATCCATATTTTACTCATTCTTTTACCTTAGCTAGGATAATTCTGTTTGCTATTCTATTTTTCATTTCCCTCCTTTCTTGTTAGTTAGTGTGGTTTATCTACTTCTAGCTTTGTGTCCTTTAAAGTTGATGACGCATGATATGTTTTATAAGTTGCAGTTGGAGAGTGTAATACCACATCACTTCCAGTATCATTGTTGTGTTATGAATTTGTTTTCTCAGTCGTTTATCTTTCACATGTTTAATAAAGTGTTATAATAAAAAAATAGTATGACTGTGGAAAACAAAGATTGTTCATTCTGCATAATACTATAAGTGTAGACAGAAAAGTGGCTTAAATAACATTGGGCCAGATTCAGGAAGCCTCCGTGTAAGAGTTATAACTCTTACACGGAGGCTGCAGTTAAACTGTGTGATGTCAGCATGTCATGCATATGCATGAGGTGCATGAGGCATGCTGAATCACACCAGTAACTCTTACACGGTCCGTGTAAGAGAGTAGAAGCGTGTCTGTAGGCTAAGCTCTGCAAGTGGACACGCCCCCGGAAAACTAGAATGGCTGAAAGTAAACAGCCACGAGAAAGGCCATGAAAATGTGAATAAACACACTATACAACACATGCCCCGACTGGCCATCAGTGTATAAAGTGAAGAGATGTCATAAAAGTAAATGAAAACCTTTTTTTTTTTTTGTTAAACCCCGTAAATGTTTGCTACTGTGTGCGCGGGTGTGCTACTAGCGCAATCACAGTTAGCAGTCAGTGGAAAAGGATATAAGAACTAAATATGCAAAGTAAGCCAAGAAATAATAGCTTAGTGGTAGAGTACCCGCCCTATGAGTAGGCAGGCAGGGTTCGAGCCCCTACAACAACCTTTTTTTTATTTTTGTAAATAAGCACTAAAAAGCCCCCAGACAGTATTGTACAAATGTAAATGTATTCCCTTTTGTAAAATGGAATGAAACAGAGCATATATTTTGAAGTAACATAAGAATAAAAATAGTCAGAAATGTACTGATAGCTAAGCTGCCGTGAGACAGAGTGCCTGTAGCCGAGTAGTGTTTAAAAAGCTGCAAACTGCGTGCCCGTTGCCAAGCAGCGGGTAAACAGGCTGAAACTGTGTGCAATTAGCTGAACATGTGTGTCACTAGCCAATTAAGATTTATCCCAGCGCACACCGTTTGCCGCTCCCACAAGCTAACTGCCAGTGCGCATCGTTACCTCAGCAAACGAGCGCAGAACAGGTTTAAAGTGCTTAAAAGTGCTTTTGGCATGTGTTTTTTCAGGAAAAGCA